>NC_045543.1:8553974-8836474 GCF_009769535.1 Thamnophis elegans | reverse complement strand
TATACCCTCTCTTAATTTCTGCAAAACTTTTCCTGTATATTAGAAGTTTTTAAAATTGGTATTTAATGATGCCAGCGTAAAATGCAGCACAACGGTTCTGAGGTCTGTGTGGAAGTAAATCATGTTGAGTGCTAGCAGCTTATTCACAAGCAAAAGTATGGTTGTACTTGTGGAATCTTGATTGAAATATGATTTCTATTTGGCATACCCAATAATTAATGTGGTTTCCTGCTTGTGTGATCTTTTATCTGACAGGGGATAAAGAGGGTCCTTTTGTTCTTTTCTCCCCATAACTTTATTACATACTATGGAAAAAACGGTGTCCATCAGACACTTCCTGTTGAGAAATAATAAGTGAGGCCTGTTTTAAGTGATAATAGACTTCCCCTTCTGGGGAGAAACACTGTCTCTATCTAAATATGAATGATAGCAATAGCAATAGCAGTTAGACCTGTATACCGCTTCATAGGGCTTTCAGCCCTCTCTAAGCGGTTTACAGAGTCAGCATATTGCCCCCAACAATCCAGGTCCTCATTTTACACACCTTGGAAGGATGGAAGGCTGAGTCAACCCTGAGCCAGTGAGATTTGAACAGCTGAACTGCAGAACTGCAGTCAGCTGAAGTAGCCTGCAGTGCTGCATTTAACCACTGCGCCACCTCGGCTGATATGCTACTTGCTGTTGAAAAGAATACTGAGAGATTACCCTTGGCGTATTGATCATCTTTAATGGATAACATGCAGTATGATAGTTACGTGAAAGGAAGACATCTCTCATCAAGGACAGATAGACTTACCCCCACCTCCCCAAGAATACAGACAAGGAAACCTTTCAGTACCCATCTTTTCTGCTAGTATTGTTAACTCTATTTGAAACCTATCCGAAACAATTTCTAAGTAAATTTGTGCATGTGACACACATATACTGTATCAGAGGTGGGTTCCTACCAGTTTGCACCTATTCGGTAGAACCGGTTTGTCAAATCTACCAAATCGGTTAGAAGAGGTTCCACCAGTGGACTTGGAAAGCAGGCCACACTTACAGAAGAGGTTCCAAATTTTTTTGAAACCCATCACTGGCAAGGATCTTGTAACTCGACAGCTTTAAGACTTGCATGCTTCAATGCCAGAGTTTCTGAATAGCTACTTGGACCGACCTAAGTACTAATTCATAATTTCATATCCGGTCACATGGGTGGCAAGCCACTCCCATTCGGTCACATGGGTGGCAAGCCACTCCCACAAAGGAGGCCACACCCACAGAGTAGGTTCCAACAATTTTTGAAACCCACCACTGTACTATATGTTAATGTGCATTTGTGTATACATACTTATATCCACCAGGAGTCACAAAAAAGGCAGAATCTGATCTTAAAAAATACTAAATGAATTTAGTGCTACCAATTCAAATTAATTGATTGTAAATAGCGTAAGTAAAATTAGTAAAAATAATTTAGTTTCATCTTAGTACTTACCCATGTTTTCTCTCATATATGTCACTTTCACACATAGAAACACATGAATAACCTTCCCCTCCCCTGTTTTTCCCCCCAGGAGGAGGGGCGGGGAGGAAAGCAAGAAAAAGAATAGAATGGAAATTGGGTCAGAAGAAGCTTCACTGTGAAAAAGAATTATTTAACTATAGGGAAATTATAGAATGATTATTTAACTGTAACAAAAAGGGTAAATATTTACAGGGCAAGCAGCCATGCCCAAGCACCAATTAATCTTCAAGATCACTCTTGCGTTTCAGTAGTATTTTCTGCAGTCATTCACCTTCATGTCATTGTTTCTTTGTTTCTCAGAAAATTTCTCAGTATCTTTTATAGTCAGAAAATGTGGAACAGCACCGTTGCCCCAGTGGTGGGTTTCCAAAATTGTTCAAACCTACTCTGTGGGTGTGGCCTCCTTTGTGGGAGTGGATTGCCACCCATGTGACAGGATGGTGGGAGTGGCTTGCCGCCCATGTGAGCGGATATGAAGATGCCGACGACACTTGTCAGAACCACCTTAAATTACCTCACACACAGCACTGGCATGCATAAGAATATGATGCAAACTTGTTTTTTAAAAGGCATCTTTGGTTTGCGTTAAAACAACTTCAACACACGCAATGTTCTGATTGCACCACAAACGCAGCAGTCATCCTTACCTTTCACAGAGGCACTGAGTTTTATAAATATGAGCGTGAATAGTGTAGAATAATCATATCCAAGGACCAGTGGTGGGTTTCAAAAACCTTTGGAACCTCTTCTGTAGGTGTGGCCTGCTTTCCGGGTCCACTGGTGGAACCTCTTCTAACCGGTTCGGTAGATTTGACGAACCGGTTCTACCCAATAGGTGCGAACTGGCAGGAACCCACCTCTGCGTTGCCCCCAATTTACAAGTAATTAAAAAAAAAATCTTCCTATCAATAAATACTTCTAAAGATTGACTTTACATTTTTCAAAAAAAGAAAATTACTTAACTTCCCATTAATTTCGTGTTCACTTTTTTTTAAGCAGAATGTATAATTTTTCCTGAATATTAAAGCAGAACTTTTATGTCTAGGAAAGTAATGTAAGAGGCTTGGAGATTTTATTTACCTATCATGGATCCGATCTGCTTCCGTATTGGCTGCCAGTTCTCTCCAATTTTCCTGAAACTACCTCCCCACATGAATATTCTTTTTTGCTGCCTGAAGCTTGGTGAGTGTATACTTTTGCTCTCTACACATCAATGGAAAATTATACATTTCACGTTTGAAACTCAGGGATTTCAGTTTAATAAAATGAGCAGAATTTCTGAGTAATAACTTAGTTTAAAATATAAATGGCATGTGCTGCTTAGGAGAGCTTCCTAACACACATTTCTAGCAAAACTCTGCTCAGTTGGTTACTTTTTTTTTCTAGAATTGATTAGTGTCTAATTTAGGTACAAGATGTATATCTTAAGTGTTGTGGCCCAGCAGGAGCCGTTGGAGCTGCTGCCAGACTCCAACAGCGAGGGGTCTTATGAGTCGGCCCTGGAGGAGGTGGAGGACCCTGGACAGGGTTCCGACTCCGAGCAGGGCGCAGAGAGACTGGTTGGCCACCAGGTGGTGCCTGAGCCTTGGATCAGTGGGGAGGAGACAAGAGTGAGTGATCCAGAAAACACCTGTGAGTTGTTCCGGGATGCACGCTGCCGAAGGGCTACTCGGCATCAAGAACAACTGCGTAATTACAGGAGGTGATTACGCTCAGCTGATGCTCATTAAGATCCTCTCCTGATTATAAAAGAGACTGCTTGAGCCACGCTCTTCTGCACAAGTCAACGTTAAGGACTACAAGAAACAAACTTGGCAGGCTGGATTGCTGCCAGAGTTTGTTTGCATTGCTGCCAAGGTTTGTAGGACTTGCTTCCAGAGTGCTTATCTCTTTGTTTATGTGGCTTACAGCCAATGAGAATCTGGACTGATTAAAAGAAACATTCTCATTTACGTTGGTTTTGGCTTTCGTTCCTGGACGGAGGAGGGGGGTCAGAACACTTAAGGATGTCCTTTTTTCAGAAGTGCATTTTTGCACTTCTAATGATCATTGATCATTAGCCACATTCTCATTCTTTATTTTTAAAAAAGTGTCTGTTTGCAGTTTGGGATTACTTGTCATTTTCTTTACTGTTCACACATATTCTTTGTTGAAGAGCGGATGAATTATCTTCAGCTGTTTGAAGTCTGTTTTTATCTAAGTGCATGCCTGATTCAGTAATCAAACCACGAGAAGCTGCTTTGTCCCACGTTGGATTACTGATTCATCCACTTCAGTATCCTTTATAATTCTAACCTTTATAATACTTTCACCTAGTGGTCTTTCCCAGTGTTATCTGGGGAAAAGAACTTGGTGTCTTTTTCTTTAGAACATATACTATATCACTGACTACATTTTTGCTGTTATGCTGTTGTTGAAGAATAGATTGCTGTAGACATTATCTTAAGGCTGACCAATCTGGTATTTATTTCATCCTTATCTGGAAGTATTAAGTGATGATGCAACAGCCCAAAGGTGCTTTTTCAAGAGGCAACTGGACCTTCTCGTTTTTCTTTGAAGACAGTTCATTTCTCATCCAAGAAGCTTCTTCAGTTCCTACTGGATGATGGGGAATGGGAGGGTTTATATTCTCGGCAGACAGCTGGTCATTTGCATTCTTTTAGAGAGTCGTTGAGGCCACCTGGAGGTTTGTCTATGTCCTGTGTTGTAGAGTTATGCTTTCTGCAGGATTTTTTCTGCCCTGTATCCCTTCAATGCTGAACACAGGGGCAGGCTGTTGGGGATGAGTCTGGGTTATCTGCACCTCAAATTGAATAAAAAAAAGCTGCTTATTATTCATCATTGAAATCACCTGATTGTATTTTGGGCGTTCGGCAACTGGCTTGCACTTATGACCAGTTGCAGTGTGCGGTTCACCCACAATACTGCAAAGCCCTTATCCGCGCCGACATAAGCGCGGAGGGCAAATCGTGCCGTCCGAAGCGCTAAGGAAAACGGCGACCCTAGCGCAACGACATAACCGCGGAGGGCAAATCCGCGCCTTCCGAAGCACTCAGCACCCTAACCCTAAACCTAACCCTAAACCTAACCCTAAACCTAACCCTAAACCAAACCCCTAAACCTAATCCTAACCCTTACCTTAATTTAAATCGGCTTTCTGCCGCCGCGCTGTTTTAAACCGCCCTTCTGTCGCCGCGGTGATGATGTCGCAGTGATGACGTCGCGGCTTTAGTGACGCAGTTTCGTCACCGCTATTTTGACGAGCGCGGTTTTGTCGGGCCATGGCAGTGTGCTATGGTCATGCAATATGGTGAAAAACATCCATTGGATATGCTGGATTTGCTTAACAACCACTTGGTTCATTCAGTGACTGTGATTCCCTTAGTGATTACGTTGACGCGCTTAACCATTGTGAAAACAGTTTTAAAATTGAATCTGGTCACATGGTGCCTCAGTATACAACCCCAATGACTTGCAACCAAAATTTCGGGCCTTTTGTGGCTGTAAGTTGAGGACAACCTATAGAAGAGAGCTCTGCAGTTCACCCCAAAGCCTGTGGAGGGCCATGTGTGACTTATGGAGCCGAGGTGGCGCAAGGGTTAGGGTGCAGTACTGCAGGCCACTTCAACTGACTGCTATCTGCAGTTCGGCGGTTCAAATCTCACCGGCTCAAGGTTGACTCAGCCTTCCATCCTTCCGAGGTGGGTGAAATGAGGACCCAGACTGTGGGGGCGATATGCTGACTCTGTAAACCGCTTAGAGAGGGCTGAAAGCCCTATGAAGCAGTATATAAATCTAACTGCTATTGCTAACTGCTATTATGGGTCGCAGATTGTCTACATTAGTTACTGCTAATTTCTATCTACAGCATAGAAAAGACTGTACTCTTGTAGTATTGAGAATGGTATTAAGAAGAGGATGGACAGAGAGGGTAGTAATAAAATCTATCCAAATTTTCCTTCATGCCTTTTTAGTCTAGTGAAAGGAGTAATGTAATTTTCAGAGATAATTCTTTGTACAGTTTTCGAATAAGCCTCCTTTAGAAATTTGGAAAATCTTTAGAAAAGCGTAGGAGATAATATAGTGTGGTTAATTTTCTAATATAAGAGTGTGATGGATGAAAAAGCCTTCTGCCACTTGGTTTTAGTTCAAAACCCAAATCAGTATTCATAAATGTGAGAGTGAGAAAACAGAGGGGGAATGGTCTGACAGGATGGGACATTAATATTTCGGAGTAAAATGTCTTTGCTTCTTAATATCTACACATGACATGTTAATCTATTTCACACTGTCAGCTTTTTGTCATTGTATTTTCTTCTATCCCTGTTAGCTTTTAGTCCTAGTTTTCAATTATTTAGTCTTAAGGCAGCATCTTTAATGATATTAAAGGTCAAAAACAGTGATTTTCCCTCCTTTCAAATGTAGTCGAGGTGGCGCAGTGGTTAGGGTGCAGTACTACAGGCCACTTCAGCTGACTGTTATCTGCAGTTCAGCGGTTCTAATCTCACCAGCTCAAGGGCGACTCAGCCTTCCATCCGCCCGAGGTGGGTGAAATGAGGACCCAAACTGTGGGGGCGATATGATGACTCTATAAACAGCTTAGAGAGGGCTGAAAGCCCTATGAAGTGGTATATAAGTCTAACTGCTATTGCTATTGCTATAGTCTCTTGTTAAAAGCTGTGGTAGGGTTTAAAAAACTGATAAAACAGTGTACAGTGTTTAGATACTCAGCCTGGAGGGACATTCTTTGTAATTTAAAAAAAACAAACATGCATTGTGAGGAGTTTAAGAGAATACCTCTAGAAAATCTTCCCCTTCATCAGCAATAGAACTGCATATAGCTCAACCCTTGTAATTTTTTGTTTCTGTTTTCAATGCATTAAAAATAATATTGCAGTGTTATAGCCAAGATATTAGTTTATACAGAGGAATCTCAGGTAAATGACTCCCTCATCAGCTGTAATTTTTTTTTTGAAAAGCCATTTATGGCTGCCATGAAAGGTGGTGAAACAGAACTATATCTTTAAAGCTACGGTTCATAAATATGCTCCATGGTCTGCACTAAATTTCTTTCAAATGTTTTTCCTAAGTTATATCTTCTGATGTTTGACTCATCCTGATAACAGCTCCCGTAATATAGTGTCTTATTAAATTAATTCAGCTAATTATGAAATGAAGGGAGAAGAAAGGCAATTGATATCCAATTGGCATCCTGGGTATTTGAGAGAGCTGATGTCTGTTTTCAGTTGGACTGGCATGCTATTAACCTGTGTTTCTTTCACTTTCAGTATCAGGTCCCTGTATTGAACTTATTGAAAAAGAGACCAGATTATTTGCAGAGTAGTTGTGATGTTGTTTATTTCAATCTTGCTGAGCCTTTACAATGCATTGATTCAATTACTTGATGTGAGATAGCAGGTTTCTGACAACTTGGAACTGTTAATTATGCCATATTCCCAGGATGGCGTACCTAAAGCACGCGTGCCACAGGTGCCATGCGGAGCCATTTGTCAGGGCACGCGAGGCGTTGCCCTGTCAGGTGGCCAGCGCGCATGCGTGCGCTGGCTAGCTGAGTTCAGCCTTTTTTAAAGCCATTTTTCGCCCTCCAGAGGCTTTATAGGAGCCTGGGGAGGGCGAAAACAGTCTCCCCCGTCCTCCCAGGAGGCCCTCCGGAGGTTCAGGAACTTCCCTGAAACCTCTGGAGCACAGAAAAACGCCCCTATGGGCAAACCGGAAGTTCGGGAACGGACTTCCGATTTGCTCAGAGGGCCGGTTTAATCCCTTCGGAGCCTTCAGGGGCCTTCAGGAGGCTTCCCTGAAGGCTCCAGAGAACTAAAAACGACCCTACGAGCAAACCGGAAGTAGGGTCGTTTTTAGCCCTCCAGAGCCTTCAGGGAAGCCTCCTGAAGGTCCCTGAAGGCTCCGGAGGACTAAAAACGGCCCTACGAGCAAACCGGAAATCACTTCCAGCCTTCTGAGGTTAGTAAAATGAGGGTCCAGATTATTCAGGGTAATATGCTGAGATTTGTAAACTGCTTAGAGAGGGATGTAAAGCACTATGAAGCGATGTATAAGTCTAAGTGCTATTGCTATTTGAAATGCCCGTAAAATCCACTTATAATTGGAATGCTTCCTACCATTGATAATTGTCAGGTTCTGTGCAAGTCAGTGGTATTAACAGATTCGAAAAATCTGCAATCAGCTGCAATAGAAATGAATATTAGAAGCCATGCCTTCCTTATTTTTGATTTTCAAATCTATTCGTTACAGTGTTTCTACATGCCTGGCCAAATGAAATGTTTGTTGTAGCTTATGATGAGAAAGCCTTTCTATAGAGTTGATAAAATGCCCTTTATAATCCTTTAACTACATTTTTTCTTTTAATAATAAGAATGCCTTCGCTTGCTTCTTTTACTTGAAATGCTCTAAAGCATTCAGTGTTTCAGTCTTATTATAAGTCTTTCTTCTTAAATAATTTGTTTGCGTAGCTGTTGTTTTTTTTATAAATTGTTCCCTAAGAGCACAGTTGCAAAGGGCCCCCCTTGTGAAGATTAGAACAGCAGGAATTATTGAAACAAGCAGTAGCTGAACCTTTCAAGTATATCTATATCTCTATTATGGCCTTATTGCCGGAAGACACAAGATACATCAAATATGTCTATCAAATAAATGCAGAGACACACATACCTAAATCAATAGATATAATCAAAAGTAAGCATAAATCAAGGGGGAAAATAAACATAGAAAATAAGAGAGATGATAGATTAAGATTAACAAACACCTGCTGAAAAACTTTGCCAAGAAAACTTCAAGGACTTGTCCAGGCGATATCTGACAATTGGTCATGATTGAAGAAAAAAGAAAACAGTAGGAAAAAAAATAAGTAGAACCACAAATTTGAGCAGCCTAGGAGGAAACATGGGAATCCTAATCAGACAGAAGAAACAACAAATAAGGTTCTGATTTACTGCAGAATATTGCTTCAGGATGAGATAAATAAATGTCATTCAATATTTCCTGTAACGAGAGCAACAGAGGCTCAAGATTTCCTCAGAAGCCTCCCTATGGGGACAAATAGATTAATGTAGAAGAATCTATTTCTGGTGAAATTGTTTAAAATGTCTGGGTTATTTCATTTCAAGAAATGAAATGACATATACTATCAACCATTCCAAAATATCTAGAACAGTGTTTCTCAACCTTGGCCACTTGAAGATGTCTGGACTTCAACTCCCAGAATTCTGTGGGAGTTGAAGTCCAGACATCTTCAAGTGGCCAAGGTTGAGAAACACTGATCTAGAACAATGAATTATGTTCCCTTAAATTGGGCTTGCCAGCAAACAGTGTGCAAAACTAGATTATTCCTCTCCTCTCCCCCAACCCCATATATCTTTTTTGAGGCATCCAAGTCTTCTATGAAGATTTTTTCCAAGCAAAAGGGGAAGTGGCAAGGAAAACTAAGGGGAAAAAAATTGTTGTACAACCAGAAAAAACATATTTTCTGAAGAAGGGGTGATAATCAAATTCAGTTTATTATATTTTAGGGTGGTTTCAAAGAAAAATGTAGACGTGAAAGGATGTTTTTTAAATTTCTGTTGTAGAAACTAGCCAATAAAGTTTGAAGAAAAGAAAAGGAAATTATCTCAAAATTAAGTCAACTTCTTCACTAATCTACTGGGGCATATTTTTGTGATATATTTTTTTTCATTTATTATATTTTGCAGGAATCTTAATCAAACGTAATTTATTTTATTTGTATTTCACATTCCTAAACTGCCCATCTCCCTCAAAAAAAAAAATGCATGGAAAAGTATTCTGACCACCACTTTGTTCGTTCAGAAACGACAGCCACACACAGCTTGCAAAGGAATGTTTTTATCAGTCCCGGCTTTTGCTGGCTGCGAGCCCAAAATAAACATAGATAAATTCTCTGGCAAAAAGTTAAACAGCAAATGCAAAAACAAACTCTTACAGCAAACCACTTCTCCAAGTTGGTTTCTCTGAATCATGAACACGAACAGGGAACCTTGACTAGAACAGGAACGGAACGGAATAGAACGGAATGAGCGAACGTTGACTTCTGCCACTAGGGCGTGGCACCATCAGTCTTTTATCTGCAGGAGGAGATCCTTAATGAGCCACAGCTGCTTGTTATCCTCTCCTGTGAGCATCCTGAAACCACTCACAGGAGGTTTCTGTGTCAGAGTTTGATAGCAGCTCCAAAGGCTCCTTTGCAGCATACATGAAAATAAATCTAATTAAAAGTTATTGGGTTTATGCGCAAGTAAAAAGCATTAGGACTGAGCTTTAAGTGCAGTTCAGTTATTAACATAAATAAATTGAATACATAATTTAAAAGTAACTTTATTTTCAAAAGAAATCTAAAGCAGGATTGGCTTGTTTAGTAGTTTGATAGAAGACTGTGTTAACAAATCCCAGGGCAGTTGGCTAACCTCTAAGATAAATTCTAGGGTGACAAACTCTCGTCATCACGGCGGTATCACATGATGTATTGGGACTTTCCCCCCTTTTGCTAAACTGGACGTGGGTGTGGCCAGCGTGTGATGCATCTGACCCGCGAGCCACGAAATTGACAGCGAGTTTGACAACCTTTAATCTAAGACATTAAAAAGTCATCCTAGAAAAAGACAGTGAGAAATCCCTTCTGTATTGTGCCAGGATAACTGTGGGCTTGTTCATATAGATTCAACTTTGGCTCGAGGGAGTCTTTATCTTTTAATTAACTAATTAACTTTCATGAGTCGTGAGTGATAACCAACTTTAGTGAAATATAAATTTGTATGATCTCTTTCGAGACTTTGTAGCAAACACATTTTAACAGACCAATCTATTTTATATTTCATTTATTATATCTCCCACAGTAGAACACAGCTAACATTTATGGGTGTTATCAAAGCAGTTATCAAAAGTTTTTCTGTACAGGTTTTTGGATCCAGGCCATCACATCTATATGCTATTTTCTTTCCCTCTAATGCATTATCTATACAATTTTTACATAGTATGAATATGTACCTCCATGTCTTGATTTTATAGGTTGAATGTAATATACGTATAAGACTATTTTATTCATAAACGTCCAAAAGCTTGTTATAATAGATAGGGTTGCTTTCTGTTCTATGTTGAAGGCTCAAAAATGTTTGCAAGTTCTTGCCATTGGTGTGACAATACATCTAGTTTATAGGAACCAATTGTAAGCATTCAGTATTTACTACCAAGGAGTTCTTTAATGATGTCATTAAAAAAAAAAACCTTAAAAAATGTCTAATGGAAACAATAAATAAATAGTCACGATGAAAGATGTTCCAGTGTCTTGGAGACTTTTTCTAGCATTCAAATGCCTGAGGTGCATTTAATCTACTCTTTGAAATGCTCCCTAGATAGCATTTTGGAATACTGCGCTTAATTTTAGGCAGCATAATTTTCTCTTTACTGGCAGAGTGCTGATATGAATTCCTTGGCTATTTGAAGCTTGAAACCCTCTAGGAGAGGCTATAAAATTATCTCTTTACAGGGAGGAGAAAACATATTATAAATGGTTCATTTTAAAAGACTTCACTTACTTACAGAGAGCGAAGAGCCTGACATCTGTTGGTTTATAAATGTAATGGTCAATAATGTGGGTTTACTTCGGCTTGATGGTCTCCTGCCTTGGTTAATAGATGAACTCTGGAGAATTTTATTACAGAAAAGGCTTTTTTTCCGCCCTAAGCATTTGCTTAAATGGCAAAGCATCTCTTATGTAGATTCAAATACAGGTTTCCTTTTTTCTTATTTCTTTATGCAAAATGTTAGCAGCTTAAGATAATTCAAAGGAGTATCCTACAAAGCAAATGTGATATAAGCAGATATTAACCGCTTGTTACAAATGCATTCAATACTCTTAATAGAATCAAATGGGAATCATATGTATTGCTATCATCTCAAACATTAAATGTATATTGGAAGAGTATCCAAAGCACAGTGCTAAAGTGCTAAAATTAAAATGGCAATGCATGTTTATAAACATGCAATTCCAAAAAAAAGTGATGAAAAGAAAGAGGGAGGGAGGGAGGTGGGGGAGAGAAGCTGGGTCCAAGATATACGTAACAGCAGAGGCCCTATTGTTTATAACAATGACATCCTTGGTTCTTTTAAAAATAATGTTTAATTCAAGACATTGAAAAACTTAACTATTCTTGTGTTACATGTTTGATGAGGAAATGTTTCTGGTATGGTATCCAGCCACAAGATGATGCTTCTAGCTTCCCTGATGATATACTACTGAAAGAATCTAAAGGATTACCTGTTTGGATGTATATCCAATGCCATGCCTAGCTTTTTGATATTTGCCACAGTGTTAAAAGAACCATTTGCAAAAGCTGTTCATTGACATTTAATGCCATAGTGAAACACAGATTTATTTGTTGTTGCATATTGTAAGCTTTGTGTTACTGCTATGTGATTCCTAGGGCTTTATATATTTATGTTTATTTATTAAGAGTAAAAGGAGACTCACCAATTTAAACTTCTAAATTCCAAAATGGTTTTTTAAGCTTCATCTGTTCTGTAATAATATTCATAAGGTACTTAACCTTGTTCTTTTAGTTAATTCATGTTAACAGTACAATTATCCTCTATCTTTTATATCCAGACAGTTCCAGATAAAGCCAAAATAAGTACATCGTATTAGCAGAAAGGATTAAAACTATAGAAGTGCCTGGTTAGGATTAACATTAATATACAACATTGATATGTGTTGTATGTTACATTGGGATGGATCAGTTCCAGAAATGAAGTCAACATAAAGTAGACATACCTTCCTCAAGTTGTTATATTATTTGATATAATATATAAAGGGATTGGACATAAGCCAGAGGATTGGGTCTGTGTTTCCTTCTCGTAGGAGAATATGAATATATTTAGATATGTGTTGTGGTCCAGCAGGTGCCGTTGGAGCTGCCACCAGACTCCGACAGTGAGGGGCCCTCTGAGTTGGCTCTGGAGGATGTGGAGGACCCTGGACAGGGTTCCGACTCCAAGCAGGGTGCAGAGAGGCTGGTTAGCTACCAGGAGGCACCTGAGCCTTGGACCAGAGGGGAGGAGACAAGGGAGAGTGAGCCGGATGCCAGTAGTGAGTTGTTCCTGGATGCACGCCATCAAAGAGCTACTAGGTGTCAGGAACAATTACGCAATTACAGGAAGTAATTGCACTCAGCTGGTGGTCATTAGGCTCCTCTCCAGACTATAAAAGGACTGCTTGTGCACATGCCCCTCTTGCAGAAGTCAACGCAGGAACTAATGTCGGAGAACATTATTGTGAGCTTGGCAGTCTGGATTGCTGCCAAGCCTTAACTGTGTTTATTGCTGCCCAAGCTTCTCTGTGCCGGGTTGCTGCCAAGGACCTGTCTGTCTGTTAATTAAATGCCGTAATTTATCTCTGGCTCAGAGTGTGCTTTGGTGTGGAACGAGGAGGGGTCAGAACAGATATGTATATGAATATTTTATGTTTTATACATGGGTAAAATGTAAAATTTTACAGCATATTACATAAATCTGTCTCCACCCCAGTGTGTTGCCATTGTGCAAAAGAGAAACAAGAGTTTTGCTATTTACCTTAACCCTTCATTGCCCTACCAGGATTGAGAGAAATATGTTTTGACAAATAGATTAGGTTTTTAGGCTCTAGTCTTTTCAGAACTCTAACTTGTGCATGAAGTCTTCAGATTTGAAGAAATCTTCTACGGCAGGGGTATCAAACTCTCAGCCTGTGGGCTGGATACATCACGTGCTGGCCACGCCCACCCCCATTTTAGTGAAGGGGGAAAAGTTGTGATACGTCACTTGATGACAATGTGTCATCATGAGTTTGACACACCTGTTCTAAGCTAAAGAGGTACGTCATCCCAGCAGGTAAAGGGCAGTAGGGAACAGGTCAAGGGTATTACGGAAGAGGCATGCAGAAGCCCATAAATTGGGGGGTGAGGGTATCATAGCTCTTTCTTTAAAAAATGGTTTTCTTGAAATGTATCCTTGCTAAAATGGAGGGTGATGATTCAGTGCAATAGGAAATGCTAAGGAAGGACTCAGCCAATGGCCTGGCATTTATGAGCTGCACCTGAATCATATGTGAGGGATGCTGGTTGGGGAGAGCAGGAGATAGGGTTCACCGACAAAAGGGCGAAGGACAAAACCGCGCCCGACTAAACCGCGTTGCTGACGTCATCAACAGGGCGACAACAGCGCGGAGACAGAAGCACGCTGTAATCCCTAAACCTAAACTTAACCCCTAAACCTAAACCTAACCCCCCCTAAACCTAATCCTAAACCTAACCCTAAATCTAACCCTTAACCTAACCCTAAACCTAACCCTAAACCTAACCCTAAACCTAACCCTAACTCTTAACCTAACCCTAAACCTAACCCTTACCTTAAGTTGAATCGGCTTTCTTTCAACGTGCTATTTAAAGCACCCTTCTTTCTCCACGCTGGCTGTTGTCGCCACGTTGATGACGTCAGCGACGCGGTTTAGTCGGGCGCGGTTTTATCGTTCGCCCTTTTGTCGGGTCACAGGAGATAGTACTGAAGAGAGGGTACATTTCTTTACAGTTACATGGCAGTGTTGATTAGTCTTCTCTCTCTCAACTAACTGGGTTCCAGGACGACAGTAGGGAAAAGAAAGCAACAGAAATGGGCTCTATTTTTCCAAGCCAGCAAGTAAAGACTTTCCATACCCACTTTCCCCACTGTCTGTGATGGGAAACCATCTTATTAACAGATTGGAAACATATCCTTGGGACGGCCCCCGAAGGCACAGAGCTAATGAGGTTTACATGAGAGAGAAACTGACTTAAGTATCAAATAGATCAAATGCCATTAAATATCACTAAATCACCGAAGCAGGAGTCCAAGTAACCGCTTCTTCATTTTTTGAGGTCTGCGTTACATTGAATAGTGGCTGTAGCAAGACCTTGACTTAAAAGCTTAGCTATAACTTATTCGGAACAGATTATCATTCTGCACTAGCTTCTCCCTTAGGGTGTGGAATTTAAATCCCACACCCAATAGTTCTTTATTGTACTGTCATAAGTATAACATTCAATAGTTATTGGGTATTTGATTGTTACGAATGGTGCTAAGTAATAGCAATAGCACTTAGACTTATATGTCACTTCATGGTGCTTTTACAGCCCTCGCTAAGTAGTTTTACAAAGTCAGCATATTGCCCCCAACTATCTGGGTCCTGTGCAGAGGTGGGTTCCTACAAGTTCGCACCTATTCGGTAGAACCGGTTCGTCAAATCTACCGAACCGGTTAGAAGAGGTTCCACCAGTGGACCCGGAAAGCAGGCCACACCTACAGAAGAGGTTCCAAATTTTTTTGAAACCCACCACTGGTCCTTGGATATGATTATTCTACACTATCATGCTCATATTTATAAAACTCAGTGCCTCTGTGAAAGGTAAGGATGACTACTGCGTTTGTGGTGCAATCAGAACATTGCGTGTGTTGAAGTTGTTTTAACGCAAACCAAAGATGCCTTTTGAAAAACAAGTTTACATCATATTCTTATGCATGCCAGTGCTGTGTGTGAGGTAATTTAAGGTGGTTCTGACAAGTGTCGTCGGCATCTTCATATCCGGTCACATGGGCGGCAAGCCACTCCCATCCGGTCACATGGGCGGCAAGCCACTCCCCCAAAGGAGGCCACACCCACAGAGTAGGTTTGAACAATTTTTAAAACCCACCACTGGTCCTGTGTATTGGACAGAAATGCTGAGAAAGTCTTTGTGTAGGAATCTTAAGAACTTAAACATAGAGAAGATGAGGCATGAGATAATGGCAAAGAATAATTCTCAAGAAAATGTGCTCACTAACCTTTTTTTTCCTTTTTCTTTCTTTCTTTTTAGTGTCAAGATGTTGCTTGACACTAAGCTAATGTACTGTTCTTTTAAAAAGCAAATTAATTAAGGAAAGTTTAGTGGGGAAAATTTAATACCCAGAGGCTGTTCCCAAAGCAAAGAAAATTCTCAGCTTTCCTTAAGCGAGGAAAAGGTTAAATTCTCCCTTGATGCCAGTTTTGTTTTAATTATTTTAATACGCCATCCCTACTGCTTCCTTTGGCATATTAAAATCTTTGCAGATTAAGTGCAAATATCCGTTCAATGCAGGGGTGCACATCTTTAGACCCTGGGGCCACTTTCTTTCTCAACCAAAGCCTGGCTGCCGAATAATAATTTTTAATCCAGCAGCAGGTGGAGTTTATTAATTGTATGGGAAATAATCATTCTGAGTTAATTTCATTTTCTTTTACTTAATTCAAATTGAGTTTTTATTCCAGCCTGCCCCACCCTTGCATGCTATTCAGTTCCTCTTGTGCGCCTGATTGATTGTACTTTTGACCTTTAATCCCAAAGGAGAATTCTAATAATAATGCAGTGCTTAAGGAAAACTAACCTGTGCATTCAGAGACTGCCCCAGTGGTGGGTTTCAAAAAAATTTCGAACCTACTCTGTGGGTGTGGCCTCCTTTGTGGGAGTGGCTTGCCGGCCATGTGACCTGGTGGGAGTGGCTTGCCGGCCATGTGTTTTCTCTCTCCCTCTCCCTCTCTCTCTCTCTCTTTCCTTCCTTTTGTCTCTCTGTCCCTTTTTCCTTTTTTTCTTTCATCTCTCTTTCACTTTTTCTTTCTTTTTTCTTTTTTTTATTTATTTCTTCCTTTCTTTCTCTTTCTCTTTCTCTCTCTCTCTCTCTCTCTCTCTCTCTGTGTGTGTGTGTGTGTGTGTTTGTGTGTGTGTGTGTGTGAGTGGTTGGTTTCAAAAAATTTTGGAACCTCTTCTGTAGGTGTGGCCTGCTTTCCGGGTCCACTGGTGGAACCTCTTCTAACTGGTTTGGTAGATTTGACGAACCGGTTCCACCGAACTGGTGCGAACTAGCAGGAATCCACCTCTGGACTAACCCCTTCACAATTCATCTGTTTCTGTCATAAACACTAAATTGAAAACAAATTCTACAGTTTAGATTTTGTGATCAATACAGAGGTAGACAAACAATGGCTCTCAGGTTAGGAATGATATTTTTTTAAAAGACAAAATGTCTTTAAATGTATGTGCATAAAGACTAAGTGTTTTCCCATTGACTGGTCTTGAATGTGATCTATATTTGACTTAAGGACAGGGAATTTGCAAAATGGGCAAAGCCTTCTGTTGGAAACCTAGACTTGCCAAGGCTTGGATAAATACATCTAAGTAGTAGAACGTATTAAGGGAGTGCCTCAAATAGTGGAATAAGAATGTAAGGATCTAGCCTTCCCCATCTAGTCTAGCATCAGTATAGCATAGTGGTCAACAGGTTATCTTTGGCAAGCTCACAGCGGTAGCTCCATTGTATAATTGTTCCATACAAACAGGATTTAAGGCAGGCTGCTTGTAATTGAGAAGGTAATAAATTGCTCTCAGATCTTTCTAACTAACTGCCAATGGCTAGACTTCTGACAGCAAGTCCCACACTTTAAATGTGGTTAACAGTATTTCTTCCTGTCTATCTGTCCTGAAGGTCCCTGTATTTAATTTCAATAGATTATGTAAAGTTCTAACATTGCCAGAGAGGATTAAGAAAAAAAGGTCTCTCCGTGTTATCTGCCATGCATGATTGCCGAGGTGGCACAGTGGTTAGGGTGCAGTACTGTAGGCCACTTCAGCTGACTGTTATCTGCAGTTCAGCAGTTCTAATCTCACCGGCTCAAGGTTGACTCAGCCTTCCATCCTTCCAAGGTGGGTAAAATGAGGACCCAGACTGTGGGGGCGATATGCTGACTCTGTAAACTGCTTAGAGAGGGCTGAAAGCCCTATGAAGCGGTATATAAGTCTAACTGCTATTGCTAATATATTTCTACTATGTCTCCCCATACTGTAGTCTTTCCTCTTCTCCTCCCCCCCTCCACTTTTGGGTGGTGGTGATGATGATGGTGGTTTCATATTTATTTATTTTTGTAATTAAAAAAAGTTTTCCAGCTGCCATAGTGTGATTAAGGCTAGAAACTAGGAGATGGGAATTCTAGTCCCACCTGAGACATAAAGCCAGCTGGATGACCTTAAGCCAGCCACTTTTTGTCAGTCCTAGGAAGGAGACAAGACAAACCACTTGTGAAAAACTTTGCCAGGAAAACAGCAAACAGGCATTTGCCAGTTAAACAGATCAGACGTTTTCACACATTTCCTTAATATTCTTAAGTTGTGGTCACAAGAATTGTAGACAGTATGCTAACCATAGATTTGCACAAGGACGTAATTCTATTGACAGTTTTATTTTCAATCCCCTTTCTTATTATTTCAAAGAGAGAATTTGCCTTTCTCATAAGAACTGCACACTGCTTACATTTTTATTTAGCTGTTCATTGTAATTACAAGATTGCAAGATTTAATTTTCTGGTCAATCACTGCCAGCTTAGATCTCATTAACGAGCAGGCAAAGGTGCATTGTATGCTTTGTGCCATCATGCATCACTATACTATACTTTTGATTAGTGAAAAACGATGACTATTGGAAGGAGTAATGCAATGGAGAGCATGGCTGCTGATCAACCATGATGATCATGTACTCCAAAAGTTGAACTGTGCATTTCATTAGATTAGATTTTTAACACATTGCATATACTGTAGGTAGTTCTCAACAACCACAATTGAGCCCAAAATTTCTGTTGCTAAGTGAGACAGTTGTTAAGTGAGTTTTGCCCCATTTTATGACCTTTCTTGCCACAATTGTTAAGCAAATCACTGCAGTTGTTAAGTTAGTAACATGGTTGTTAAGTGAATCTGACTTCCCCATTGATTTTGGTTGTCAGAAGGTTGCAAAAGGTGAATCACGTGATCCTAGGACATAACTATCATAAATATGTGTCCGTTGCCAAGCGCTTGAATTTTGATCATGTGACCATGGGGATGTGGCAACAATTGTATGTGTGAAAAACAAACATCAGACACTTTTTTCATGGCCGTTGTGTAAGTTTGAAGTCTATTTTGTTTCTATATTTGCCACAGCTACAGTGAAAAAGCACTTGAGATTGTTCCTTGGAGTGAGAAAAAACACAGGGAAGAAGATTGGTGTGAAGGGCCCCCATGCAAGTAAGTATATGTTAATTTAATTTGATATTTGCATTGGTGATTCAGTCTTTTTCTTTAAGTTCAGTAGGACCAACTCTGCAATCTTTCTGCATTCTCCTTTGAAAGCAAAATGCCAGTTGCATCGTTTCTCTCTCTTAAAAAAATAAAATATATTTGTTAGATTTTTTGATCGTGACCCGTCAAAACCGCGGTCCACTAAAGCGCGCCCGATTAAAGCGCGTACCTGACGTCATCAGCAGCGCGACAAATACGACCGCGGAGAAAAAAGGGTGCTTTAAAAAGCGCTTTTAAAGCAAGCCGATTCACATAAAGGTAAGGGTTAGGGTTAGGGTTAGGTTAAGGGTTAAGGTTAGGTTTAGGGTTACGTTAAGCGTTAGGGTTAGGTTTGGGGTTAGGTTAAGGGTTAGGTATAGGGTTAGGTTTAGGGTTAGGTTAAGGGTTAGGCTTAGGGTTAGGTTTAGGGTTAGGTTTGGGGCGGTTAGGTTTAGATTTACCCTTTAATTTTAAGTTTACTGCTCACAGCGTGCTGTTTTCGTCACGCTGTGATGACGTCACGTACGCGCTTTTGTCGAGCGCGCTTTAGTCTACCGCGGTTTTGTGGTGGAACCTTTTCGATACAATAAAAGTATTCAAAAGAAGCAAACAAAAACGAGAAAAAGTAAGAAACATTTGCTCATCTTATAATTAGAATTACCAACCAATTCTTTTCCCTTTTTAATCCCCAAATATTAATTCAGTCTTTTATTTTTTCAACAAAAAGTTCAGATAAAGTTTCAATTTTTTTTAATGTCATTTCCCCCCCATGATCAAACTTCTCCATTTCTGCAAGTTCAGTCAACTTTATAACCCAATCTTCCACTGTAGATATTGCATTATTTTCCCATATTTTTGCATACAATGATCTGTCTGCAGTTGTTTTGTCTCTTTCTTGCGAGAACTTGCAGTCCTGAAGAGATGAAGAACACTTCAAAGCTTTGAGTATGCTATGATAAAATTAGGTTTATTAATCAGAGCTGGCATGCTTTCTTCAGAGTTTATTTGGGGATACATATAGTTTAATTTTTTTAGAGTGGTGCTGTGGCCTAGAGGGGGAGCTCTCACCTCACAATCAGGAAGCTGTGAGTTCGATCCTAGGTAGAGGCAGATATTTTTCTCTCTGGCACAATGAGAATGAACAAAACTCCGCATTGGTGACAGGAAGTAAACACTCCACTAGCACTATTCAGTTGCCCAGACTTCACCCCGCGAAGGATTAGGGATTCGTTAAAAGAGGATGATGATGATATAGTTTAATTTTTTTGTTCCCATGACTCTAATAACCATAGATTTCTTATATGGAGGCTACTTCCTCTTCTCTGAGTTTTTCCCCCCTAATGATGCCATTTCTTGGAGGTATTACATTAGGTCTTCTACTCCTAACTAACTAGATTCTAGTTGCATTAATACCTGCTCAGAGAAGTAGCTTTTTATATGACAAGATAATGGGGATTAAATTGTTTCTTTTTAGAAGCACAGAACTTCCCAATTCTGCATTTGGTATGTAATTGACATTGCTTTTTGGAAGCCACCCAGAATTGATGTAAGATGGGTAGCTAGGCTATGTTTTAAATAAAATAAATAAATAAAATAATTATTTACAATATTTTTTTTTATCATATTTCATTTCTTTTCCTTTTTCCTGCCTCTTTTCTCATATCCTCTTTTTTATCTTTTTACTCCAGTCTCTTTCTAAGAAAGAGGCACTGAACGCTTTACTTTTCGTAATGCAAGTAATCATCTATCTCATTACATGCACAGAAATCTGTATACATGCACAAAGCTATGCTCTATCTACATACTTCTTGCTGTTGAACAATGGTGAAGGTTACTCTGTGGAGTCAAATGTTTAATTTTGTTGCTTAGTAAACACATTTAGAAGAATTCCTACCAGGGTGACAAGGATAGACGACAATATCCATTCTTAATGCTCCTACTATTGTGAATTGCAGTTGGGAGTTAATCACAATGCCCTTACTTATAATTGGACAAAATTTTGCACCCCAGTTAGAATGGAAGAGCCCAGTTTGCCACAAGAGAACAATTTCTGAACAAAAGGGAAACCCATTTGTACATTAGATATACTTTTATGTTTACATACAAAGACTAATTTATTCACTTCCAGTAGTGTAATAAAAATGTGTACGAACATAAACTCTTGTTGATGCAGCAATAAAGTTTAATTACTTAGTAATGAATGGAAATGCAGTAGGTGTAATCAACTTGTTTGTATATGGATGTTCATTCAATGAAAATCCCTTTATGTGCTAGAAATATCAATGTAAATATTAAATTAGAACCTTTCTATGGCTTTTTTAAATATACCAGTTTCTCAGAATAAAATGTTTGAAGAAGAAATGAATCTGATTATCTATCTATCTATCTATCTATCTATCTATCTATCTATCTATCTATCTATCTATCATCTATCTAATTTGTGTATCACCCAATTCTCAATTACTCTAGTGCAGGGGTGTCAAACTTGTGTTGTCACGGCGTCATCATATGACATATTGTGACCTTTTTCCCTTCAGTAAACTGGGCATGGGGGTGGCCAATGCATGACACATCTGGCCCACCCACCACAAGTTTGACACCCCTGCTCTAGTGGGTCGCAACAACTAAAACAAGAGAAATACAATTAATTTAAAGACTGACATAGCAGTATTTTAAAACTTTGTTTGGAAGGATTTGTAATAAGTAATAACATTTGGTTTTGGACATTGGCCAATCAGAAGTAGCATGCCCAAGTACACTGAAATTAAAAATGAAAGTAAAAATTAGGAATAAAAATAGCTGAATCACCAAAGGAGGAGATAAAAGTAACACAAACTTGTTAATATGTTACACAATATGCATGTTTGTGGGGTGGGGAAGGTGCTTTTTTTTCTTTTTAACAATGATTCTTCGAAATGAATCATATTGAGTTTTATAGCCACTAGTTGTTAAACTCATGCATTCAGTTCCTTTTCCACATAAACATCTGGTTTCTGGAGTCTGCATCTATATTTTTGTTTGTGATGCTCAGGTTAATTATTGATCCAGTTCTTCAAGATGAAAGTGAAATTTTGTTCGTCTCTCAACCTGAATTGTTGAAATACAGAGCAACTGACCTTTCAATAAATTTAGTCACGGACTGGTACTGGAAACGAGCAGAGGAGATAGAAAATTACTCTATGCAGGTAAACACAAAACTATAGATTATTTTTTTAAAGACTCATATGCTCTGTTATGTGGAATTAAAACATACAGTTTCATATAGATTAAACCTGATTATGTTTCATATGCTGTACCTCCCTTTGGATAGTATCCTAAAAGTGCTATTTCAAAAGGGAAATGGGCCTTCTTTGTTTTTCCTTGAAAACATTTTGCTTCTCATCCAAGAAGCTTCTTCAGTTCTAACTGGATGAGAAGCAAAACATCTTCAAAGAAAAACAAAGGAAGTCTAGTTTTGAAAAAGCACTTTGGGGGCAGCCGTGACCTGGATGACTGAGAATCTCCATAGAGTTTGTATTATATATACACCGAATATGCAACATATAAGGGAATATTTTCACATGTAATCTACCATATCAGAGTTAGATTACTAGTTTTATTATAGAATTTTAATAGCTTTATAGTGTTTTTTTTCAGCAACAAAGATGGTTGAGTGGGAGATGTCAGTTTATCTTTCAAATATTCTGTTGAGCTATATTCAATACATTTAAAATAAGCTTCCCGTTTTAAAAAGTTCACCAAACTATAGAATTGGGCTTCTGCCTGTTTTGAAGGGCTCACTTGTAAAGTGCTTGTAAAAGACAAAGATCTTTAAACTTATGTATGGTTTGAAAAAAATCCAGTCTTACTTTTAGTCTGATGTCTTTTAAAGAGAGGATTATGTGTACAGCTCCATTAGGCTCAAATCCACAGCATGAGAATACATTTATAACTAGCTAGCTAGCTAGCTAGCTAGCTAGCTAACTAACGAGAGCGAGAGAGAGAGAGAGAGAGAGAGAGAGATGATAGATAGATAGATAGATAGATAGATAGATAGAGATAGATAGAGATAGATAGATAGATGATAGATAGATGATTGATAGATAGATAAATAGATAGATAGAGATAGATAGATAGATAGAGATAGATGATAGATGATAGAGATAGATAGATAGATAGATAGATAGATAGATAGATAGATAGATAGATAGATGATAGATAGATAGATAAATAGATAGATAGACAGACAGACAGAGATAGATAGATAGATAGATAGATAGATAGATAGATAGATAGATAGATAGATAGATGATAGATAGATATAGATAGATGATAGATAGATAGATGATAGATAGATAGATGATAGATAGATAGATAGATAGATAGATAGATGATAGATAGATAGATAGATAGATAGATAGATAGATAGATAGATATAGATATATAGATATAGATATATAGATATCCATCCGCTATCTTTCACTTGTGTTTTTGTTCGTAAGTTCAGAGGAAAGCTTTATGAAAGTGGTATTTCTTCAGTGATAGCCACTTCAAAATCATCACGAGTGTTCAAGGCATTAGTTACTGATTATTGTAAGCTGTGACAGTTGTACTTCTGAAACTGAGAAAGGTGCCTAACAGCATGTTCTATCTCATAGATGTGGATATGTAAATTCTTCTTTGCCACGCCAATTTTAGAGAGTAGTAATATCAAGCACAAGTAACATATTTTGCGAGAAAATTGCTAATTTCACATGCACTTTACTGAAATCTCTTGGATGGATGGCATGTGAAGCTGGTGATATATTTTCAAATTGCATTGTGGTTTACAAAATCCTCACTTGTCATAACTATTTTTCTCTGCTTTTTAGATTATTTTTCATTTCACGTACAAATCTCTATCCTAGGGCTTCTGTAGTGAAGACAGGGACAAATGATTTAGATCTGAATGAAAGCCAAATAAAGCTACCCATTCCTCATGCAGGGGTGGGATTCTACCGGTTCGGACTAGTTCGGGCGAACTGGTTCACTCCGACAATTTCTTCCCCAAGCAGTAACACAGAAGGTAAGTTTTCTCAAAACCGTGCATGCGCACAAAGTGCGTGTCAGGCACGTGCGCCCGCAAAGCACATGATCACCGAACCGGTTGTTAAACTGGTAGGATCCCACCACTGTCCTCATCCCAGATAAGTTATTATAGGCTAACTATATAAGAAAATTTGGGAATTAAATCAGTTCAGACTGACATCTGGTATGACTGAATTTCAAAGCTTAGTATTAATGATTCAATCTAAAATACCATTATAAAATGGTATTGCAATCAGATCAGAGTTGTGAATTGTGTCTGAAACACGTTCCTTCAGTTCTGAAAACCTTGCTAGAAGATGAATAAGTCATGAATGGCTTGCCATTCTCGTTCCATTCTATTCTCTGCTTGTGGTTTAAATAGGTAGATTGTGCTCTCTCACTGGTTCGCCTTGGCATGGAAAGGAATATTCCTGATCTTCGCTCTCTCTGTGATGATCTGGTTACATTGGAGACCCTCGTCTACGAGACTGGATGTGACATTACTTTGAAGTTAAAAGAGTTACAGCAAATGGAAAACATTGAGAAGCTAAGGCTGTTAATGTCAAAAGTAGGTGCATTACTTTTTGCCCCGTGGTGGGTAAATGGTTTTCTTTTTAAAGTTATGTTGTTTTGCAATGAAGTTTTGCCTTATACAAAATAGCAGTCCTTTTGTCTTAATCAAAATCATCTTATTTTTATCTACTTCTACAAAACTTTACTCTTAGGAGTTCAGAAGATTGGATTTAATCTGGAATGGTGTGCTAATAAACATTTATTTTAGATAGCATGGGTGTGCTGCTTTCTCAAAGACAATCATTTCTGAATGAGAGGGAAATGGGAGTAGCTCATTGTCAACATGATAAAAAGTTCACGTTTTAAGCCTCCATCATTCCTTAGAATGATTTGAAAATATTCATGTAACAATATTAATTCATTTTGCATCAGTATAATGTGCAAAATAAAATATGCTTTTACAGTGATAGTGAACTCTAAGAGGCAGAATAAGGACCAGCGTCGTCCTTATTGTGACCTCTGTTGTTCTGACCGAGGCTAAATTAAGAAGCATGAAGCAGAGTCTTGGTCCCGGCAAAACCTCTTTTATTTACATGACTGTGAATTCCTTTCCTTCACAGTCAGCAAGGCTTAGCAAACAGTCTTTCAGAGGAATATTTATCAACACGAACCTTATCTCATTTGGAAAGATGCCAGGTAACTAGTTTCCAAACGCAGGGCAAGGCAACACTTGGCACAGAGTCTCTTATCACAAACAAAACTTTCCACTCTTGTTTCCTGCAAAAGTCCTCTCCCCATTCGCTCCTCTTTTGTTTCCTATGGGAGGCGCCAATCACCTCCAAGGTGTGGCTCTACTCCCAAGTTGACCCTGCTTTCTTAGTTGTTCTTGTCTTCTGGCAGCGCTGCACGTGCTTACACTGAGAACAGGTTCCAGCTGTTCCTCTGCCTCACTGCTGTCTAGTTCCCTCTCTACCTCCTACGCAGACTCCTCATCTGAGCTTTCCTTAGTCCCCAGGACTGGCCCATGTTCCTCCCCAACCTCCTCACTGTCTAACTCTGCTGCCGACTCTTCTGGCCACCAGGGAGCCACAACATCTGTAGCCAATTCCTTCCTGTGGGGTTAAAATCCTCTACCAAGATTTGGTAAGGACTATTGCATTTTAGATGAGTTATGAAACCAGTCCCATAATGCAGGGGTCCCCAAATCCCGGTGCATGGACCGGAACTGGTCCACAGTCCGTTGGGAACTGGGGCACACAAGCAGTGGGTGAGTGCACAAAGCTTCATTTGCTTAAGTATGGAATTAGGTTATGTACATAAAACATATCCTTCCTCCCCACCACTACTACAACTGCTGCCGTTATCAGTCCGTGGAGCCAAAAAAGGTTGGAAACCTCTGCCAAAAATGCCTCCTGGTGGTCAGTATCTATAAAAAATACCATCCAGGATACACCTTTTATATAAACAGATAATTTCCCCCCTTTACTGTGGATGGGAGGTAAGGTGAAAGTCAGGTATTGGTATTGGTATTTATTCGATTTGTAAGCCGCCCTATTCCCCGAAGGGACTCAGGGCGGCTGAACAAAAACCAGGGGAAGGGGAAAAACAAATACAGAAAGTAAGACAAACAGGACAGTGATACAACAATTTAGAAAAGCACAGCAAGCACAGCAAATTCGAGTGGGGTGGGGGGGACTCAACCCCAGGCTTGCTGGGACAGCCAGGCCTTAACGGCTTTCCGGAAGGCCTGAAGGGTGGCGAGGGTCCAAATCTCCACGGGAAGCTCGTTCCAAAGGTAAAATTTATGTGGGGACATGACGGAATTTAACATCAGTGGCCCTCTAAAATCTTTTATAGTGTCATTAGAAAAGAAGGCTTAAAGATCAGGAAAAGGAAACAGGTTGAGCTACATTTATGTGCTACGTTTACCTTGATTTGATATAGTCCTGCTTCTATGTTTTATCTCTGATTAATGAAACGATATTTCATTTTCCAGTCATCAGAAGACAGCTATGTCAAAAATGCTTACCAGTGGATGGTCCCTTTCCTGCACCGGTGTGAAAATGAGTCTCCAGGCATTGCTAACGAGCTTCTCAGAGAGTACTTGGTAACATTGGCAAAGGAAGACCTAACATTCCCTTTGAAAATACTTGAACATTCAAAACCATCAGTAAGTTCAGTTTTATTGTTTAGGGATAAAGGAAACTATTTAATGAACCAATATGAGAAAAAGGTAGCCAAATATTTGTTAAATGGCTAATGTCTGATAATAAAAAGAAAAAACTCCTGAGACTCGGAATCAGGCATTGCCACTTCTTTAGATGAAGCAGATTTTATCAGTAAAAGTCTCCCTAAAATAAGATTTTCTGAGCAACAGAAAAAAGTCTTCTGAGCATGTGGACGCTTGCCAAGAAGATTTCAAGAGGTCTCAAGCACCTATAATAAACTTCCATCAGTATCAGCTTCTCTTGTAAGTGGAGTGCCATTTCAGACAATTTGTGCAGCCCTAATTTTAAATAGCCTTGTGATTGATCTTAATGAGCACAAGGGAATCCAATGAGAGTGTCAGGGTTGCAACCTTCCATCCGCTAACCTGGTAGAAAATCCAATTGAACTTGGTGGGACTTAGTTCTCAATAGATTACATTGTCAGTCTTAATTATTTTACATCAGGCACTTGTTCTGAGTGAAATTGCTGAATTGTGAAATACAGAGACTGGAAAAATAAAAGAGATTAATGGGATCTTTATAGTAACTTTCTTCTTGATACAATGTTTTATAATTCTCGGTTTTGAGTGGCTTCTTGTTATGATATATTTATATAGGATAAAGGAGTCATTCTCTGTAGCTCAAATGGTTAACTCCCTGCCTGGGAGGCAATAGAGCACAGGTTCGATTCCCAAACTTGGGTATGGCTAGCTGATGAGAGCTAAATAGCTTGAAATAGATCTATACTAGTCTCCCTTTATTTATTTATCAGCATAAATATAACATACATACATACATACATACATACATACATACATACACATACACATATACACATACATACATCATACATACATACATACATACATACATACATACATACATATATATATATATAATAACTTAAACAGTATTAACATGTACTATAGTTTTAGTTTCCCTCCACTACTGCCATTCTATAACTGTATATTGCCCGCAAACTATATATATATATATTTATTTATTTAGAGTCACAACCTCTGGAAAGCCCCAATTATGGGAGGAAGCTAACTGCTTCCATCATCTGTCAATCGGTTCATCACAAGAGTCCATCACGACAGAAACCCAATATTTTTTACTGTTGCCTTTGTTATATTTGTGTTTTTTATTTGTGCTGATAAATAAATATTATAAATAAATAAATTTATATATATATATATATATATATATATATATATATATATATATATATATATATATATATATATAGAGAGAGAGAGAGAGAGAGAGAGAGATAGATAGATAGATAGATAGATGATAGATAGATAGATAGATAGATAGATAGATAGATAGATAGATAGATAGATAGATAGATAGATGGCAATATAAAGTTATAGAATAGCAGTAGTGGAGGGAAACTAAAACTATAGTACATGTTAATACTATTTAAGTAAGAAAGTAACACATAAGTTGCGCAGTTAAGAAACACAGTTAAGTTAAAAGCTTTATAATTAGAAATACTTTCTTTTTATAAATTGCCTGATGAAAACACAATTTAGAAGGCTTTCAAAATGAAATAAATTTAATATACTCTCCTGATTCTTGTGTTGATTATTGAGCTTCCATTATAGGAAGTATGATTTTCTAAAATCCTAAATTGAAATCTAGAACTTTTCTTAATAAAGATCTTACTAAGTTGACTACACAACTGTAATGGCACTGCGCAGAGTATTGTGCAGATTATTAAGAGTGCAGAGATGACTAGAGCCATTAACAGCAAACTGACAAACATTCTGGGACATAGCAATGGACATTACTTTTCTTTTTCTCTTAGGGTCAGCAAAAAATAATTTCAGATCAACTTTTGTTGATGACGATTGCTTTAGAATGTATCTACAGCTGCACACGTGATGACCAGCTCTCTCTGTGCTATGACATCTTAGAATGTCTCCCCGAAAGAGGTCTGGGGTGAGTATTGACATCATTGAAATTTTGAATATTGTGGGATGAATTTTTTTAAAATACTTTCTCTGCCATTAATACCTATGAGATATCTGCAGTTATTTATGTAAATTTCATTTCCTAAAGCATGATGTGACAGTTATTTTTTAATAATCATCTGACAATGCTTTATTTTAATGCCACCTCTTTGTCTATAAAGCTTTAGAGTGGCAGGTGACAAACTGCTTGTTTTAATTCTATTTGTAAAAGACCAGATGAGAATTTGCTTTGTAGAAAGATTGAGGAATAAAATATTTAAAATTCAGTTTGGATTTGTTTAAGTTTAAGTTTAAGTTTTATTTTATTTATATGCCGCCCTATTCCCTAAAAGGGACTCAGGGCGGCGAACAACTTAAACGGGAAGGGGAAACATACAAGTACAAAATACACATATTAAAATGACTAACAACCACACCTGTTGAGAGGGGAGGGGAGCTCATCAACCCCAGGCCTGCCGACACAGCCAGGTTTTAACGGCTTTTCGGAAAGCAGGGAGAGAGGTGAGGGTCCGAATCTCCGTGGGGAGTTCGTTCCAAAGGGCCGGAGCTGCAACAGAGAAGGCCCTCCCCCGGGTCGTAGCCAGATGGCATTGGCTGGTGGATGGAACCCGGAGGAGGCCAGCCCTGTGCGATCTAATGGGTCTTTGGGAGGTAATTGGCAGCAGGCGGTCTCTCAAGTACTCTCTCAAGTATTTGCTAAACTCGGTTTAAATGCACATTGCCTGGAATATCCAGGGGTTCCAGGGAGTAGTGCAGTGGTGGGTTCCGGATCCCATTCCAACAGGTACGGTTGGAACGGACCCAGCGGCATCCACATGGATGCGTGCAGCATGCATGCACACACACACACACAGCAAGCACATGCGTCTTAGCGCCTCTGCGACGCTCCAGCTGCTCACCAGAGCATCCCACAGGCACTGTACACGCTGTGCGTGGAAGCGCAGAAGACTTAAAAGACTGGTAAGGAGCTCGGGCGGGTGGGTGGGCCCTCTGGAGCACCGTACCGGAACGGTATCCGGTGCTCCGGGCTCCATACTGCCTGCAACCCACTGGAGTAGTGGAATAGTAATGCTACATGTGCAACCTCCTTTTGAGAGAAGGCTGTACAGAAACTTTATTTCAATGGCAAAGTAAATACTTTTTAGGTCAAAATCTTAGTTTCTTCACCATCGCCCGCAAGGATGAGAAAGATCCCACATTCAATTCTAAGTAGATTTGTTGACAGCCACTCTTAAATGGATTGATGGCCTAACTCTGTTTAAGGCAACAATTGGAACATTCAGAGAATTAGTCTCTGGGGACTGTTATATAGGTAGTGCAATTTGATGTTGGAAAAAAGTACTTCCAGTGCTATGGAAAAAAAAAATTCCATCAGCAGTGAATTTAATAAATAAATTAACTATGATTATTTTAGTCCCAGACAATCTGAATGATGCTGGTTCTGGGTTTTTAGTTCTATTTCTTCATTGTGAGTTTTTTTGTTGCGATATATTCAAATTTCCTATATCTTTTCCAGCCTTGAAACTGACATTGCCCATAATCTTCACAATAAAGTTGATGAACTGGAACAAATTCTTAGGTAAGAAGTTCCTTTATTATCCTATATCTCTTGCTGCTTTAACTTTCTTAGCTCAGTGTTTTATTGGATCATTCTGAATTCCAGATATTGAGGATTAAAATGGTCCATAGGGCAAATATTACTGTAATCGTCACTGAAATTACTCTTTGAGCCATGGTTTTTCTATAAATAAATGAAAATATAGTATTGTTACGTAGACAAATGTGACATGGCTACATGAGAGAAAACAAAGTGCTTGGGAGGAAGAATGAGTACAATTGAGTAATTTCTCGGGGGTTGATCAGAACAAAAACATTTCCAAGTTTTAGATTCATTAGGAGCCTACGACAGACCATGTCAGCCATTTTGAAGAGCCGAGGTGGCGCAGTGGTTAGAGTGCAGTACTGCAGGCCACTTCAGCTGACTGTTATCTGCAGTTCAGCGGTTCTAATCTCACTGGTTCAAGGTTGACTCAGCCTTCCATCCTTCTGAGGTGGGTGAAATGAGGACCCAGACTGTGGGGACGATATGCTGACTCTGTAAACCGCTTAGAGAGGGCTGAAAGCCCTATGAAGCGGTATATAAGTCTAACTGCTATTGCTATTACTATTGCTATTTATTATTCTATCTAAAAGTTACAGTGGTTGACAGTTTTAATCTGCACGGAAAGTATTCTGTTCAAGACAAGGGAATTGTACAGAACCCTCCCTTCTTCATATCAGAATGCGAGCTCTACTGTATGTTGTGCTTCTTCCATAGTACCAAGAACACATTTGTACAAAGCATTGACTTCCATATCATATATTCAATCTAAGTTATTTTTGATTGGCCAGCCTTAGCAGAGAGGTTATTATCAACTTGAAAAACCATTGTCCAGATTGCCTTAGCTGGTTAACTAAAAAAGGTAGATGATTAGTTAATCTATTTATCATGAGAATTCATCCCCTATCCTTTCCAAATTGAGAGATGGCAAAATAAAAATGTGTATGAATTGTGGCATCTAGAGGGTAACTTACATTATGCTGTTCTGATGCCATTCATGCTTAGGGAATCCCAATGATTTACAATGCAACAGCCTTTAATAAATCTCTGCAAATACGTTCAGAGAAGGTAAGGTGGTATATGTTGTTTTGTAGCACAGTCAATTTTGTACATATTCCATTTAATTTCTGCCAAGAAAGAAGGGAGGGTGTTCTTATGTGTCACAACCATACAAATAAACAAAACATTGAATGTGTTTTTCTTTTAAGAGAAAGTTTTCCTCTTTTGTTTGGGCCTCTTACTGATACGATTGGAAGATCTTTGTGGTTCAATTGATGATATTTTTGACAATTATTGCAGCGTATCGGAACTTTTGGAAAAGCATGGACTCCAGAAACCTGTATCCTTTGTAAAAGACACAAAGAACAGTCCAGAAGAAGCACGGAAACTGATGATAAGATTGACTCGGCACACAGCCAAAAAGTGAGTACAGTGTAATGTAAGGCAACCGTTCTTAGTGAATAATGAACCTGTATAAGTTTATTGTTTCCACTTGTTAAGTTTGAAACAAATATTTTTCAGCATTTGGAATAAGAAATGTTTAATTATTAATATTAGTGTATTAAGAAAATTGGTAATAAACCCCACTCTAACAGATTTTGTTAGACTTGCTGGTTATACTATCATCCTTCTTCTCCTTGCAATACACATACAAAAGCAGTGGTAGTCAACCTGGTCCCTACCGCCCACTTGTGGGCGTTCCAGCTTTCATGGTGGGCGGTAGGGCTTTTGTCCGATATTGAAGCACTTTCCTTTTTTTAGCAATAGCAATAGCAGTTAGACTTATATACCGCTTCATAGGGCTTTCAGCCCTCTCTAAGCGGTTTACAGAGTCAGCATATTGCCCCCAACAACAATCCGGGTCCTCATTTTACCCACCTTGGAAGGATGGAAGGCTGAGTCAACCCTGAGCCGGTGAGATTTGAACAGCCGAACTGCAGAACTGCAGTCAGCTGAAGTAGCCTGCAGTGCTGCATTTAACCACTGCGCCACCTCGGCTCTTTATTTAATTTTTTAAATTAATTGACTTCCCTACTTTATAAATCACCATTACTGTGGAACCGGTGGGCAGTTAGAAAATTTTACTACTAACAAGAGATACAAAAGTGGGCGGTAGGTATAAAAAGGTTGACTACCCTTGTACAAAAGAGACAAGAGATTGTATCATAATGTCATAGTCCCCCCCCCCTTAATTTTGCAATTTAATTATAATGTGCTTTATAAATAGTGACATTTTTATATCTTTTAAAAGGCAGCCTTCTGTTAATGAAAAGCACTGGATGGGATTATTGCAAGATATGCTGGCTATGCAGAAAAATGTTTATACTTGTTTAGGAACGGACACATGCTATGAGGTAATTTTTTTTCTGTCTTTTTTTAGTATGCAGTAAAAGATACCTTACAACTTTATATTTCTTTGTTCTTACTGCGTTACATGCTTCTAAATCCGAACAATGGAAGGAGAATCTTAGTCTAGCGTTGTCTCAGTATTTATTTTATCCATTTAAATCATACCAGTGTTAAGTTTTCTTAACAATTTTAGCAATAAGGAAAAAATTGTAAAGCTAGAACTTATGATATAAGTAACTTGGATTTTAAAAGGAACATCTTTCATGATTGGCCTCCTTTAAAGCAGAGGTTTGAGTCAATTTGCTACTGGAATCTCCTAGGAATGAAATTCCTAACTGAATATTATTTAGTTTATTTTCAGAAAACTGTAACCAGATAAGAGGCTATGGTTATAATGGTTGTAAAGAGTGGAACCTACGTTTTAAGGATATTAAAATAAACATAGATAAACCTACTGGCCCTTTCTCTGTAAACGCATACAAGACATTCTTTTTCTTAAAGTAAATTGAAGAGGAATAATTTTTTAGTAGATGATGCTAAATAGATAAAAGGATGCTGTCCTTATTTGGGATAATATGCTTTACTCTTCTTGATAAAAATATGTTTCTCAGACTTCTAAGAAAAGCCTATATTTTAGTTTATCCAAAGCCAGTTAAGAGGATAAAAACAGCTTTAGCAAAGATTCTCCAAGGCATTAAAATGCTTTTTCTGACTGCTTTAAAATCCAAAAAAAGAATAGGGAATAGACGATGGCTTTAGACCTGAAAAGCACATTTCAAATGCCAACTTTGAAGTTTGTTGCTACTGGTAGACTGGGCTATCAGTGTCCTGTAGCAATATTGGAAGCTTATGCCTGCATTCCAATAAAACCTAAATAAATAAATAACACAAAACCTCTTATAATTCTGCATTATTACAAATGCTTCCAGTAGAGACCACTCATATGCCCAGTTACCTGTAATCTAGTATTGTATCTGAGATATAAAAGTCGCATTTTAGCCTATTTGGACTAAATAAAGTTGAGGAGCTGTAATGGGAGTCTCTTAACTATTTTACATCAGTAATTGCACTTGGATTAGCTACTACAGTGTGTTGCCTGTTTGCTGCCATGGTTGGAAAGAGTACAGAACATTCATTTTCCAGGAAGCTACCGTAGTAAGATTCGTACCTGCCATTTATTTTAGTTAGCTTTCTTAAAATATTTTCATTCTTTTTTTAAAAATTTTTTATTTTATTTTATCAATTTCATATATACATTCACAATTATATGATCTCATAACTGTTATTAATAATATGTATTTATAACAATTTTTCCCTACTGTTAACAATATACTTGAAGATTGCTTTTTTAACATCTCATAGATCCATCTTATCTTACAACGGTCCTACTTCTTCTTCCCTCCCTCCCTCTTTCCTTCCCTCGTTTCTTCTCTCCTACTCCCCTTCCCTCCCTCCTTCCTTCCTTCCCTCCTTTCTTTTCTCCTTCTCTCCTTCCTTTCCCCCTTCCTTTCCTCCTTCCTTCCCCCCTTCCTTCTCTCCTACATTCCCTCCTTCCTTCCCTCCTTTCTTCTCTCCTTCTCTTCTTCCTTCCCTCCTTCCTTCCCTCCTTTCTTCTCTCCTTCTCTCCTTCTTTCCCTCCTTCCTTCCCTCCTTTCTTCTCTCCTTCTCTCCTTCTTTCCCTCCTTCCTTCCCTCCTTGCTTCCCTCCCTCCTTCCCTCCTTCCTACCCCCCTTTCTTCTCTTTCTTCTCTCCTTCCTTCCTTCCTTCCTTCCTCCTCTCCTTTCCCTTCTCTCCTTCTCCCTTCCTCCCCTTTACCCTTCCCCTCTTCTATATTTTCATTCTATTGTCAAAGGAGGAGAACAGCTTTACAAAACAACTGTTTACAGTGTTCTTATTTTCTAAAAAAGAATTACTGGATTATGGGCCTTTGAGGAAGTGAAAGTTATACAAGAGGCTGGTACAATTCTTTGCAATATTTCAGTTTCCTAATTGAAATTAAAATACCTTAAAGTTGGGGATTACAGGTAGCCCTCGATTTGTACCATTGAGCTCAACATTTCTGTTGCTAAGCAAGGAACCTGTTAAGTGGCTCAGGCGCCATTTTTCAATCTTTTGGCCACAGTTGTTAAGCCAATTAGTGCAATTGTTATGTAAGCCACCTTGCCCTTTAATGAATCTGGCTTCCCCCATTGACTTTGCTTGACAGAATCTGGCAAGTGTGTGAGAAGTAGTCACAAGTCACTTATTTTTATGGTCACTAAATCAATGTTTGTAAATAGAGAATTATCTATATTGTGACAGTTGGGGAAATATTTGTTGGCACTTGTAAGGCTACAACATGTGATATCCTGGTGAATTTATAAAGAACTAGCTGATAACCCATCGTTGCCCGGGTATTTATTCATCCTAATCCATACATCTGTCCTCAAAAATAATCCCGGACCAAATGTAATTTCTAATGTTGGATTATGTACTGTGAAGCCGTTATCATGGCAACTCCACTGCACTGTACAGTAGAAGCCATTTTACGGCAGTATGGTAGAAACCAAGAGGCTGTATCTTAACACAACACACACTCCGAGAGGTGTTAGGGGTGTCTTGCCCCCATAGCATTTGTTTCCAGAGAATAAGTCAAGTTTGGTTGAAATTGCTCGAGGCGTTCTAGAGTTATGCTGAAACACACAGACAGACAGACAGACAGACAGACAGACAGACAGACAGATGATAGATAGATAGATAGATAGATAGATAGATAGATAGATAGATAGATAGATGATAGATAGATAGATAGATAGATAGATAGATAGATAGATAGATAGATAGACAGACAGACAGAGAAATAGAAATAGATAGATAGAGATAGAGATAGAGATATATAGATATATAGATATATAGATAGAGATTGAAAGATAGATAGATAGATAGACAGAGAGATAGATAGATAGATAGATAGATAGATGATAGATAGATAGATAGACAGACAGACAGACAGACAGATAGATAGATAGACAGAGAGATAGATAGATAGATAGATAGATAGATAGATAGATGATAGTTAGTTAGATAGATAGATAGATAGATAGATAGATAGATAGATAGATAGATAGACAGAGAGATTGATTGATTGATAGACAGACAGACAGATAGATAGATAGATAGATAGACAGACAGAGAGATAGATTGATAGATAGATGATAGATGATAGATAGATAGACAGACAGACAGACAGACAGATAGATAGAGATGCTTCCTTGTTTTCTGGGGTTTGGTTTTGAAATTGGGAATTATAAAAGCTAGACTTTCTGTCTTAAGTAGAATGATGTACTTTTTCTTATCATTTTTACTACAGTGAGGGGAAAAATCAGTTTTGTCTGTGAGAAAGAGATTATGCTCTATGTTAAAAAGCTTTCAGATATAAGTTTAGACATGATTATGAATACATGAAATGAATATGAATACAAGAGAATATTAGGACAGGGACAGTAGGCACGTTGGTGTGCTTATGCATGCCCCTTAAGACCTCTTAGGAATGGGATGAGGTCAACAGTAGACAATTGGGAATATATTATTTCACGGAGTCTTCTGCTTCCCATCCCTCAGTTTTTCAATCAACTTCTCCACATTCTGGTAAAACTTTGAAGCTGTCTATCTTTTTAATTATTTTTAAAAAAATCCTGGGGCTACCTTAGTCTATTTGGAAAAATGTTGTTTAAGGAACACTTTAGTATGGGATAACCAGTTCTGACTTTAAGAAATGCTTGTTTTTTATAAAGCTCTGCATTTTTATATCAAGGCTGCGTTCTTATAAACTATTGTGGAATTAGCAGAGAGATGAAAAATTGTAATTTCTTAACTTACAGAAAGCCTGAAATGAAATTTCTACTAAACAAAAGGAAGATAAATAGCTTTTTGCATGAGTGTTATGTATGTTAAATGGTTTACTGAGCAGAAGGTTCATTTTTAATAATGTCACTCAGAGTGTATATAAAACTTTGATAGATGCTTTCCTGTTTGCATTTAAAGTGAAATGCAAAATACAGTTTGTTCAGAAAATTGTGTTGTATATTCAAGAGGAAATTAGAATGAACTGAATTAAAGCAGAACGCAGGGTTTTTAAATAGTTTGCCAGCATGCTTTCTTGTTTATTATATTGTACAGTACTTGCATTAACTTTTGTATAACTTATATTTAAGAAATTAACAACATCTACATTTTCATATTATAGACAGTCTTCGTTAGATTATAGGCTATATTGAGTGATATTGTTAATCTCTATGGCTCTTGAAAAAGGTTAAACTTCTATAAAAAATTATAAGAGTGAAATAAAATCTGGAATTTCAATCAAAAATTAGATTTTGTGAGGATGCACACACATACATCTACATACATACATCTAAATGTATCAAGAAAAACAATGCTACATTTGTGTCTCTTATTCCAAGATAAAGCCTAGACATTCTCCACGATTGGTGGAGACAGATAGGGTTAACTCCGTCCAGTGACCAATAGGGCTGAGTCTAAAGTTTATAAAACCATCCTCCGTGCAGTCCTCCCCAGCTTTAGACTCAGTCAGTTTTGGACTGGACGTGTAGTTGAACTTCTCTTTGTCTTTTTTGCTATTTAGTACTAATTGGACATTGCCAAAATTAATCTTTCGCCCTCTGCCATCCTTAAGATCTTACAGGCAGAGGGGAGTGCTCAGAATTGACGAGGGGCTTTGCCCCATGCCGTGGAGCCACCCGCGCGGCTTTAGAAGCCTTTTCAAAGCATTGGAGGCTTCTTTTTTTTCTTCACAGCAATCGTCAGAGGCTCCATTTAAGCAGCGGAGCGGCTCCGACGTTTCAAATCACTTTCAAACGTCTTGTGAGTGCCCCGGTGACAAACCCAAGGGTGGAAACCCTGCTGCCTCTGTCTAAAGTGCAGCACAGTCGTTGCAAAGCCCTCAGGAGGATCGGTCGCAGTTTCGTTGCAGGGACAGCAGCGGACGCCATTTTGAGGCAAGAGAAAAAAAAGTGAGGCAGTGTAAGGGCTCCTCTCCTAACTTAAGAAAGTAGAGACTCTTGAAACAGAGTATTTCAAAAGGAACCTTTAATTAAGGAGGATGGAAACCTTTAAAGTCAAAACAACATCTGAATCCCCTTAGGCCAGTGGTAGTCAACCTGGTCCCTACCGCCCACTTGTGGGCGTTCCAACTTCCACGGTGGGCAGTAGGGGTTTTGTCTGATACTGAAGCACTTTCCTTTTTTTAATTTAATTGACTTCCCTACTTTATAAATCACCATTACTGTGGAACCGGTGGATGGTTAGAAAATTTTACTACTAACAAGAGATACAAAAGTGGGCAGTAGGTATAAAAAGGTTGACTACCTCTGCCTTAGGCAATGCAAGTAGAATTAAAGCAGTAAAGACCCCTCCCATTTGTTAAAATGCAAATTCTAACCAATACACAAGTGTGAAGATGTTTCCTTTATCAACTGCCCTGAAAGCAGAATAAACATACATTCCCATGGCTATCTTCCGTTAGACATTAAAGTAAAATGTTCCACATGGCCATCATAAACACCCCTCCAAGAGGTGATGGGATCTCAGGAATTTCCACGCCAGGAACCCCGTTGTAAAATCTCAGTTGTCATAGGCACTATCAATAAATTGACTCCAAGGCCCCCCCTCCTCCCAATTGAATGGCAGTATCACTTTTAGGGATCTGACAGGCACTTTATTTTGGCGCGAAGAGCAGCGGGTGCCATTTTAGAAGCAACGGTTGGTAAGGGGGCCCTTTGACCAGCACTAACCTTGAAGGTTGGTGTTCTACTTTCACCTTACTAAGGCTTCCAACACAGGAGATGGGGAAGTAGGCCTCTCCTCCAGATAGCCCGGTAGCTGGCCCTTCATCAGCCAAGCCTTCCAGGAAAAGGCTGATAGCCACTGGACCAACTGAGGAGATCCCTGCAAAGGCTTCTAAGATAGCAAAGAAAGGGGGAAAGAGACATTTTAAGTCTTCAGCTCACAAGACTTCTTTCTAGCAAGCACACACAAGGGGGCAGAGAGAGCCCTCATCCATTCCAGGGGATCCTGGTCTCTCCTGGTAGCCCTCCCCCGTTGGATCTTTCTTCAGATTTGGAGGTTTCTCTTTCTGCTCCAGATTCTCCTCAATTAGGAGATGGTACAGGGTTTTTTGATTCCCCTCATAGTGGGGATGAATCATTAGAGGGTGCAGGCCCCTCTCCTGAGGCAGATGAGGCTTCTTCCTCCCCGGGGGTTTCTGGGGTTTCAACCATCTCCAGCTGTTACCCCAGATGTTTCTGCCATTATAGCTTCGGCCATTGAATAGGGTATAGCTGCGGGGCTTCATCACAAGGAATCTTCTAAACACAACTCCAAGTCTAATTCTAAGGATATAATCTCCAAATATATTGGACAGTTCCTATAATGGTAGATAGAACTTTGAGAATTAGGAAGAGTCACAATCAAGATAATAGTCAAATAAAATACTTTGGGTGTAGATTTTGTTTGGAGAAATATAATAAAATAGGGGACACCTTTATACAAAATATGTTTTAAAATGAGATTGTTTTATTAATGTAATATTAATATTTGCACTAAATAATTCTATATAGAATTGAACTGTATGCTGTTGTAACAACATATAGGTAGGTAGGTAGGTAGGTAGGTAGGTAGGTAGGTAGGTAGGTAGGTAGGTAGGTAGATAGATAGATAGATAGATAGATAGATAGATAGATGACAGAAAGATGTTAGATGGATGGATAGATTTAATTTTATATTTTCTTTCTGTTATATATTTATATATGAAAAGAAAATATGTTTTAAAATGAGATTGTTTTATTAATATAATATTAATATTTGCACTAAATAATTCTATATAGAATTGAACTGTATGCTGTTGTAACAACATATGGATGGATGGATGGATGGATGGATGGATGGATGGATGGATGGATGGATGGATGGATGGATGGATGGTTGGATGGATGGTTGGATGGATGGATGGATAGATAGATGGATGTTGGATGGATGGATGGATGGATGGATAGATTTAATTTTATATTTTCTTTCTGTTATATATTTATATATGAAAAGAAAATATGTTTTAAAATGAGATTGTTTTATTAATGTAATATTAATATTTGCACTAAATAATTCTATATAGAATTGAACTGTATGCTGTTGTAACAACATATAGATAGATGATAGATAGATAGATAGATGATAGATAGATAGATAGATAGATAGATAGATAGATAGATAGATAGATAGATAGATAGATGGATGATAGGTAGGTAGGTAGGTAGGTAGGTAGGTAGGTAGGTAGGTAGGTAGGTAGGTAGATAGATAGATAGATAGATAGATAGATAGATAGATAGATAGATAGATAGATAGATAGATAGATGGATGTTAGATGGATGGATGGATAGATTTAATTTTATATTTTCTTTCTGTTATATATTTATATATGAAAAGAAAGATAAAGGGCAGGAGGGGCACATTCTTAGTTGCAAAATTCTGTTACTATAATCCTATAATAAAGGTGGTATAATAATAAAGATAGTATTATTTTGTGTGTCCTTGGATTCCAAATTTGGGGTCTGTCTTGGAGTTCTGACAATAATCTTGCTGTCTCTTCCTCAAGCACTGGGTGGTGGTGGGGATGGGAATTCTATAATGGGAATTAAGTTCTGTATATGTATATTTGGGGTAGGAGTGTTATGGCGCCTTGGTTTTAATCTTCTTATATTTTGTTATTTTTCTCTGTTGCTGCTCTTAATCCTGCCAGGGTTATTAATATAAAATGGGCAGTCATATAAATCTTTTAAATAAATAATGCACAATATAAAAAATTAGATTGAGTTTTGTTTTTAAAAGATTTCTTAAAACATAATTATATTGATGTACATGTATCTGAAAGCTGTTCTATGCTGTCTATTTAAATACATTTAAGAGTTTAGCGAGCATAAAAACATTCTGTGATTTTGACTGTATTTTATTTTGTAGATTTTTACTGAAAGTCTTCTATGTTCAAGCCTGCTGGAGAATATCCATTTAGCTGGGCAAATGATGCATTGCAATGTTTGGTCAATAGATCCGCCTGTTTCTAAAGGAAAAATACAATACAGAATCAGCTATGAGAAAAGCATTGAATTAGTTTTGGCTGCTAGCAGAGAATATTTCAATTCTTCAACCAGTCTGACTGATACTTGCATGGATTTGGCCAGGTGATCATTCTAATTCTCCCATTTCCTCATTCAAAGTTATGGTATTTCTTTGTAAAAAAATCTTTCATACTCTTATTAGTTCTATGCACTTCATGTTTTCTTTGTATTTCTAGGACTACTTGCCATTATAAAAATGTTATTAACAGGTGCCAGGAACAAAATTAAATCAGAGAGTGATGACATAAAAATGCCATAATTTTTAACCAATTTTTTTTAAATGCTAACTCAGCAGCTCTTAGGTGATTTCCCTCTTTAGAAGATAGGAGAGGATATCTAACTTTCAAACTTTCAAACTTTAACGGTATTTGTATGCCGCCCACTCCCTAGGGACTTTGGGCAGCTCACAGCAAATAAAAACAATAAATAAAAACATTTAAAACATTTAAAATTACAAAGTTAAAATCAACACAACATCCATTTCATCAAATGGGGCTGGAATACTCAACAGCCCCAGGCCTGCTGGAACAGCCAGGTCTTAGTCGCTTTATGGAAGGCCGGGAGGGTGGTGAGGGTCCGGATCTCAGCAGGAAGCTCGTTCCACAAGGCCGGTGCAGCTACAGAGAAGGCCCTCCCTCGGGGAGCCGCCAACCGGCATTGTCCGGTCGACGGCACCCGGAGGAGAAAACAGTGTGGTCCTTGTCTAACAGGATTCTCTTTTTTCAGCTGTTGCTAAGGGTTGAGGCTGATCTTTATTGTTTGTAACACTTCTCCCAATTAGGAATGGAAATTTGTTCCAAAGTCTCAATGACATTGCAAAGGTTTCTGGACACATTTCCTAGTATTGAGCTAAAGAGACTAGAAAACTCCCGGATGCAGGCCGGATGTGTCAGGCACTGGCCACACCCACCCGATTTTAGCGAAGGGAGAAAAAGTCCCGATATGTCACATTACACTACCATGATGACGTGAGTTTGACACGCTAGGACTAGAATGTATTGACTGAGCTGAAAGGTGAAAAGTTTATATGATTTGAAGAGATCCCAGAACACTGGAAAAATACAGAAATCTAGTGATTTTATTATTTGGGGGCAGGGTTGCCAGATTAATTGAGCCATACACAATAATTTTCATTTATTAGCAATAGCAATAGCAGTTAGACTTATATACCGCTTCATAGGGCTTTCAGCCCTCTCTAAGCGGTTTACAGAGTCAGCATATTGCCCCCAACAACAATCCGGGTCCTCATTTTACCCACCTCCGAAGGATGGAAGGCTGAGTCAACCCTGAGCCGGTGAGATTTGAACAGCCGAACTGCAGAACTGCAGTCAGCTGAAGTAGCCTGCAGTGCTGCATTTAACCACTGCGCCACCTTGGCTCTCTCTTAGTCGCATAGTATGATAGCTTTATATTTGGTAGTATTTCATAATAATAGACCATCGTGAAAAAAGACTATAATATCTCAATATAAGAATGTGCCTTTCTGGATGCTTAAAAGAGGGAACCTAAAACAGTATAACCACTTCTTAAAAATAATTTAAAAATTATAATTTCCTTGTTACCAGTCATTAAAATTTGAATCCTTTCTTCTCTGTATTTCTTTAGCTACAAGCACTAAGACTACTACGAAAACATGCATGCATTAGGACTTTGATGGCGAACCTATGGCACACGTGCTACAGGGCGCGCCAGGTGTTGCCCTGTCAACTCCAGCGTGCATGCACGCGCTGACCAGCTGACTTTGCCCTTCTTTTTCAGCTGTTTTTTGCCCTCCGGAGGCTTACCTGAACCCTCCGGAGGACGAAAAACCACCCAATGCGCAACTCGGAAATTCGAGAACGGTGACTTCCAGTTTGCCCATAGTGCCATCCCCCCCCCCCCCAAAGCCTTCAGGGAAGCCTCCTGAAGCCTCTGCGGGGGGAGGCTGTTTTCACCCTCCCCATGCTCCTAGAAAGCTTCTGGAGACTGGGCTGGGTGAAAAAAGTGTGCCAAAAGTGGGGGGAGGGTGCTGGTCATGTGCGCATGCACATGGGGGGGATTGAGTGCATAGCATTATGGGTGTGGGCATGCCTGCGTGCGACACCCCCCCCGCACTCCCCCCGCTTTTGGCACGCGATCCAAAAATGGTTAGTCACCACTGCATTAGGACCTATCTCATTTTAATTTTTAGTGCATTTTGAAATGCTTCAAAGAAACCTAGAAATATATATTTATGTTCATTCCTATTGTTAATACTTGTTCCCCTCTCTTTGTTTCTGCAGTTTTTCTTCTTGCTAAATATTTTATATCTATATCCTTTTGTATTTTTTTAGGACGGTATGATTTTTAAGTGTTATAAAAAACCACTTTCTTCTTTGTGCTAGAATACAATCCAAATTATTTTTCAGCATTTTGCTGCACAATATTTATTGGTCAACTCCACAAAGAATAGGAAGATTGTAAAATACTTCCATTTTCTGCATAGAAAATAAATTTTGCCTCGATTACTTTTACCATTTTATCATCCATGTTAAATATCCGCTTTATATCCCAGGCTTGCAATTCCTAATCTAGTGCTATTATTTAAATGATTTTTTTCTCTGGAATAATAGCTTATATTAATTAAGTTCAAAACATAATAAATATGTTTGTATCCTTTAAAAATAAACAGTGAAAAAGAGCACATAATTACAGGTACAATAAAAGCATTAGCTTTTCTGCCACGAGAGCACATTTTGCAAAATAAGATTTACATTCATTAATTTTACTATCAGGAACCTATTTGCTTTTTTGATATTATTATTATAATGTTTCAATTTCATCTGGATTTAAGGGAATGCTTCCCTATTCAACATATACTCTTAAAAATTCTAAAATATGGCCCTTGAGTAAATGAATCATGCTTCCGAAAAAAAACTAGTGTTCCCATAATAAAAGGATTGTACAAATAATTTGAAATATGGTTGAGTTTTTCAATGTGCAGAAAATGATACAACAAAGTAAGCAGTTTACATAGGTAGAGATTGTGGGAGCAGAAAAATGATATAGTTGCTCTGATGAATTGAAAGTCTTCTATGTTCAAGCCTGCTAGAGGATATCCATTTAGCTGGGCAAATGATACATTGCGGTGTATGGTAAATAGATCCCCCCCCTCCATTTCTAAAGGAAAAATGCAATACAGAATCAGCAGAACACGATACAGCTACTTTGATGAAGTGAAGGGAGCTGCATTTTGCACATTGTTACACATTGCATAGTAACTTCTTTTTAAGGTTTTGTTCAGTAACAAGGGCATTATTAGTCAGTGGTGGGTTCCGGGCGGTACGGCCCGGTATGGGCGTACTGATGGCAGCTGGGAGCAGCAACTACCGTACCGGAATGGTGTTTCGGTGGGCCCACCCACCCGTGTTCCTTACCTCTTTTTGAGGGAAACGGGCCAATTGCGCATGTGCGCACAGTGTACGGCGCCTGCACAACCTTACCGAGCAGCTGGGGCGTTGCAGGATGGTGGCAAGCGCAGCGCGCGTGCCCGAGGTGGACGTCCGGCTCCGTCGCAGCATGCCAGTTGCGACGGGATCCAGAACTCACCACTGAGCTATATTATATAAAAAGATAAAGGTTTCCCCCGTCCAGTCATATCCGACTCTAAGGAGTGGTGCTCATCTCTGTTTCTTAGCCGTGGAGACAACGGTATTCAAAGATGTTTCCATGATCATGTGACCAGCATGACTGTTTGCCAAGTCGCTCGGAACGCTGTTATCGGCCCACTATTTATGTACTTGCATCTGAATGCTTTCGAAGCCCAGCATCTTAACTACTAGGCCACTCCATTCCCACATGCTATATTGCATATGATAACTTATAACCAAGAGATAACAGTTTAACAAGCTGTAGAAAGGTTCATAGACAATGTAGCGCATCAGACTGCATTGTCTCCTACATCCCTTCTCCTTTATTAACTTCAAGATTATCAATATTCTTTTCAATATTCTAGTTATTATTATTTTTTTTAAAAAAATGAGTCAACTTTCTGTTAAATTAATTTTACTTGGAGAAAAATTTAGTCTTAAAATTTCTCTTTTTTTTTAAAGATCCTGCTTACAGCTCATTACAGACTGTCCATCTGTTATTCAAGAAGAACTAGATCTCATTCGTTCTCTCAGTTACTTCGATGAATTTGGTGTGAAAATTTTACCATTACAAGGTACAATTTAACTCTTATTGTTTCTATCTCTCATGTGGTTCTTTTTAGCAATTTTTGAATAGCCTTAAGGGTTCGTAGTAAGTAGTAAGTACAATCATTGCATTTCAATATTCTTGTATAAATAGATCTGATTGGCTCAGTTATTTGCGAAAAGGATATATTTTTGAAGTCTCATTAAATTTAATGAAAGACTGAGGCATATGCCTTATTTACATCCAATTCCTATTTTTTCCTTTCCTTCCTTACATTTTCCTTTTAGGATATATTACTCAATGTCCCTCTAACCTTTACATTAAAACAGTTAGGTTGTATTATTAAAACGTACTAAAACAAAACAAAGCTAAAGAATATGCACTGTTCTCCATGGTTTATCTTCAGTCTGACCATAGTTTACTGTATGTTGCAATTTGTTATTTAATCCTAATGTTATAGTTGCGTCTGCTTTTCCAAGATACTTTGGAATCTGAAAACCCACATTGTTTAAAAATCCAAAGTGTTTCTCATATTAATTAGCATAGCTCACAAGAAAGTTACTCACTACCGTAATTTGACTAAATCAAGTTTATAAAAAATATAAATTACTGCTATATCTTCAGTGGTGGGTTTTGGATTACGTTCCGACCAGTACGGTTAGACCAGCCCCGGCGTTAACCACATGGATGCACGCAGCGCGCGTACACACGCACGGCACGCACATGCATCGTACTTGCCTGTGACGCTTCTGCGCACCTCCGCGGTGCTCCAGCTGCTTGGCGGACTGTCGCCCAGGTGCCATATGCGCCATGCGCGGAAGCGCCAGAGGCTTAAAGGACAGATAAGGAGCTCAGGCAGGTGGGTGGGCCCTCCAGAGCACCGTACCCGTGTGTTCCAGGCAGACTCCCGTACGCCTGTACTGGGGCATACCGCCTGCAACCCACCACTATATATCTTGTTTAAAATATCCATACATTACTTGTAAATTCTTATCCCTACCACAGCCATACCATATCTATAACTGTATCATAACTTTGGTTCTTTAAACCTGTCAATCCTCTATCTTGGAGGATCTTAACAGCTTCATGTAACCATTGGTGTCATCTTCATCATCTCGGCTTATTCATTCTTGTTTCACATACTTGTTTTATGATTCTTTCATTCTTTCTGTATGACCAAAGCAGCTCTATATCTCTTTCATGCTGTTTATTTACTTTTGAATTTAATCCACATTTATCATTACTAAATTATTCTTGCCACTATTGCTTCTTGTTTATGTTTTTCAATAATCAATTCATGCTGAATTCAACTTACCGTATTTTTCAGAGTATAAGATGCACCGGAGTATAAAATGCACCAAGGTTTTGAAGAGGCAATTTTTTTAAAAAAAAGTAGGTAGGTAGATAGAGGGATAGAGAGGGAAAGAAAGAGAGAGAAATACATTAGGTAGGTAGGGAGCGAGAGAGAATAGGTAGGTAGGTAGGTAGGTAAAGGGATAGAGAGAGAGAGAAATAGAAGTACAGTAGATAGGTAGGGAGAGAGAGTAGGTAGGTTGGTAGGTAGAGGGATAGAGAGAGAGAAATAGAAAGGGAGAGAAATACAGTAGATAGGGAGAGAGAGAAAGAGAGTAGGTAGGTTGGTAGGTAGAGGAATAGAGAGAGAGAAATAGAGAGAGAAATACAGTAGATAGGTAGGGAGAGAGAGATTAGGTAGGTACATAGGTAGATAGAGGGGGGGAGAGAAATACAGTAGATAGATAGGGAGGGAGGGAGAGTAGGTAGCTAGGTAGATAGGTAGGTAGGTAGAGGGGAGAGAGAGAGAGAGAGAAAGAAAGAAAGAAATACAGTAGGTATGTGCTGGAGAAGGAACTCGCTGACAATCTACAGCACCTAAGACTTTGTTTCTGCTGGCACAGTACTTGATCAAGCTCTTTAACTGAGGAAAAGAAAGGGAAAAAAAAGTTTTTGCACTCTGCAAATGGGCCTGGTTTTTTTTCAAATAAAAGGCATGAATAGCCTTGGGGGGGGGGGGGGGGCTTGCAGAGTGCTCCGGGGGGGGGGGGGGGTAGAGGGCAAAAACGTGCAAAAAACAGCCTATTTTTTGCGAAAACTGGCTCGTTTTTTGTCAAAAAAAATTGCATGCATAGCCTTATGGAGGCTTATAGAGTGCTGCTGGGGGGGGGCAAAAACAGCCCATTTTTTGTTCATTTCTGCCCTCCCCAGCCCCCAGGAGCTCTCTGGAAACCTCCATAAGGGTATACACGGCCATTTTGATGGGGGGGGGGGTTCGGGAAGCACAAAATGCTGTATTTGATGTATAAGACACACCCAGATTTTCAGCCTCTTTTTTGAGGAAAAACGGTGTGTCTTCTACTCCGAAAAAGACGGTACTTCCACTTTTCTCCTGACATACATTTTACTTGCCTTGATATGATCAGATATTGCCATACATCATCAGTCCTACTTAATGATACATTTTTGATATTGTTGTTTTGTTTTATTTGCACACAAAAAAATACCTGTTCAAGAGTTTTTGATGCTTCTGTTATTTGAAATGACTAATGTTACTATTGCTTTAAAATCTGTTTAGTTTAATGGGTGCAGAAGGTCATTAATTACAGAGTCAGCTGTAGTGTTTGCAAAAACATTTTTAAAAACTTTAGATTGCATATTATTATACATTTATTCTTACACTTTTAAAACAGGGCACCATACAAAAAAAAGGTACTGCCGGCAGGCTCATAAAGTAAACGTAGAATATGAAAATCCAAAATTATTTATTGTGGAAAGTCAGAGTTAACTCCGGATTGACAGAGTGGAAACTAAGATGACCCTCCTGGATTGGGCTGTGCTATTTCAGATTTCATATTTTCAATGTTTGGAAAAGAAATAAAAGTTCCAAACTGTTAACATGATGATTTCATCTCCAAATGGAAGAGGCCCATTTATAAGATGTTTACTAGAGTAAACTTTTTTGCCACATGAAATGTTCAATTGTGCTTTGAATTTGGGTTCCTCACAGCATTTGAAAAAAGGGTATTTTGCAATGCACATCAGTGTGAAAGAGGCACTTTTTGAAGTAGCCAAAAAGCTGTGTCCTCTGGAAGGCTCAGCTGCTCCTCACATTTCTCCACATGCATATATGTATAGAAGTGATCCGCTTCTGGTTCATAGTCCCGGCTAAAGTGTTGTATGTGCCTTCAAAGCAATCACACTGAATCTCCCGGAGGATGTTGAAGCTTTAGCACTTCACAGAGAGATGTTTCATTTGCACCAACAAGGTTTATGAAAACACCAGTTGGAATGCTTTGCATAGGCCTACTTTAAATATACATTTACATTCATAGCGCTCATGAACACTTGACGAGTATCTGCCTGAAATAGAATTTTGTTGTATTTCTTGATAAATGTATTTTCTCTCCAGTGCGCTTGTGTTCTGATCGACTCAGCCTTATCAAGGAATGTCTCTCTCGGCTGCCCACGAACTATAAGCAATCTGCCAAGCTTTTGGGACTTGCAAATTTGCTGAAGGTTGCAGGTAATATCAAACATGATTTCCTAATTTGTGCTGGTTGTTTGTCACAGGCTCTTTTATCTATATCCAATGTCACAGGGCACCCAAAACTCCAGAGGACAAAAACAGCCCCCCTGAGCCTTTAGGCAATCCACACACAAGTACACAAAGGTACTCTCAGTTCCTTCTCACACACTTCCCCAAGTCTCCTATTACTCCTACTCAGTGGTGGGTTTCAAAAATTGTTTGAATCTACTCTGTGGGTGTGGCTTCCTTTGTGGGAGTGGCTTGCCACCCATGTGACTGGATGGGAGTGGCTTGCCGCCCATGTGACCGGATGGGAGTGGCTTGCCACCCATGTGACCGGATATGAAGATGCCGACGACACTTGTCAGAACCACCTTAAATTACCTCACACACAGCACTGGCATGCATAAGAATATGATGTAAACTTGTTTTTCAAAAGGCATCTTTGGTTTGCGTTAAAACAACTTCAACACACGCAATGTTCTGATTGCACCACAAACGCAGTAGTCATCCTTACCTTTCACAGAGGCACTGAGTTTTATAAATATGAGCATGATAGTGTAGAATAATCATATCCAAGGACCAGTGGTGGGTTTCAAAAACTTTTGGAACCTCTTCTGTAGGTGTGGCCTGCTTTCCGGGTCCACTGGTGGAACCTCTTCTAACCGGTTCGGTAGATTTGATGAACTGGTTCTACTGAATAGGTGCGAACTGGTAGGAACCCACCTCTGCTCCTACTACTAGTATTAGGCTACTACAATTTGTGAGCCCTACTGCTAAAGAACCTTAGGTCTGTCTGTTAGCCCTAGGTTGATTCCAGTGGCTTTATTCACATTAAGTAACAGAAATCACTTCCCCTGTCACTCCCAGAACAATTCCGATGCACCAGTTATTTCACCACAAACAACAACTGGGCAGCTGGACTGGCTAGGGAGAGGTCTTAAAGGGACAGAGCACAATAAGCACAGGTGCTAGCTAACTTTTAGGCAGCCTGCGCTCTCACACATAGACCATTTTTAAAGGGCTTGTTCAGAGACTCTAAATTGCCTTTTAAAATGCTTAAATTATATTCAAAGATTATATCATTGTAACATTTTTTTTACATACAATATCAATTAATTGATTTCAGTTGAGATTTAATTAGACAGCCCTCCATCAGAATGTAAAGCAGCTAAAATACATTTGCTACCTACATTCAGTCTATAAATCTTTCTGTTACTTAGGAAATTACAATTATCTATTTTGTGCCAAGACAATCTAATTTGCTGTATTTAAAATGTAAGTTCATTTTAATACTCTTGTGGTGTTATCAATAAGCTGTATATGGAAGGATTCTTTTAATCAGTTTCAGAAAACTGTTTGTTATATATTGTTCTTCTTTTTTCCACCCTGTCATTGCCAAGTTGAAGGGAAGAAATATATATTGGTTTTATTCTCAAATTGCTCCGTTACCGCTCTCACAGTGCTTGCTAATTAACCTACATGAAACACAAGTTCCTGCCTTGCAACACTCTCCTGCCATTATAAAGAAGAAATAATTAATCTCTACAGTTGTAAATCTTAATGTGCAAAGCCAAGGAGGCTTTTAAAATGGAAAATGATAGAATGTAGTATATTTCTGGCCTGTAGTTGGGAGAGGAAAAGTAGGAGTGTATTAAACTTAAGTTTTGAAATCGCCTTATTGATGCATGAAAATTTCCAGTGTCTCAGAATATCATTTCATACTGTTTGCCCCAAGTAACCATTTCAAGTGGGCCACTGTGCAAACACGTTTAGCTAAAAATCTTAGGGCTTTGTGCAAACACTTTCTTAGTGTCTCATGCATATATGTATATTTATTAAATTATTAGGCTGGCTGATTCCTTTCTCAATTATTTATTTTGATTTGTTAATCAAATTTATACAGCCACCTATCTCACCAAAAGCAACTCACCAAAAGTGACAATTTTCTGTTTAAAGAAAAAAAAATCCACAATCAACAAATGTTGGTTTTAATGGCATGGCTTTCTGTTGAGTCAAACTTCTCCATCTCCTTTTCCTTCCCCTCTTCCAAAACTTAGCCTCAGCTATCTTGCATTATTACCCCCTTTTTCCCCTTCCAAATTTGCTCATCATTGGCCCTGTTCGCCAAAGGTTTGTATCCTTTTGTTAAATGTAGTGCTTATATGATAATTTGTGAAGTTTCAGATGTTTTTCAAATCTAGTCCAAATGAGATCTTGGGGAGGAAATATGATGGATTTGTGGATAACAGAATAACTGTATTGAAAGCATATTTTGAAGTATACTGAAGTGGTATGAGTAATGAAGAATACAGAGATTTTGAGAATAGACATTTCTCTTCTGCCAGAAGGGAACAAATTAATTCACTGCTGTGATAAACATTAGTGCCAAAGTATGAGTGTACTCCTTTTATTTAACACAGAATTCAAGCCAGGTTTTTTTATTACAAAAAAATAATCATTCAAGTGCCCCCAGCCACTTCAGAACCTCTGCATTCTTCATTACTTGATTTCATCTTATAAGATACTTTATCTCCCTGAGAGAGCATGCTAACTCATTGTAATGCCTACATATTTATTTTGAAAACCTTTCTAACTCTTACAAAAGATAACTCAGGTTGCAAAGCACATTGTTAACTCTGAGGGCCAGTAATCTTTTGCTAATTCCAAAAGTCTGTAATGACTCCTCTACTCTTATAATTATAGCAATGTTCCTCCTTAAATTGAAAATATAGATCAGCTATGTTGTTTTGAGCATTTTGTTTGAAAAAAAAATCAGTTCTTACTGATTAGTTTGGCACCCTTATTTGAATTATAGTTTATAATCATCCTTAAATTAATAACAGCTTCTTTAAAAAAAAAGGAAACCATTCTTTTGAAATTTACTGAAAAATAATCTAAAACATTAAAGGTGCACTTCATTCCTGTTTTGGAGATGGAAAAATAGAGGTGGGGGGGGACTATGCTCAGGGATTATGGTGCAAGATGTTTTCCCCCATGCAGCCAAGTCAGTCAGACTGATATCCATTAAATTCAGGCCTTTTCTTTTATAAACTAAGCCTGTCCGTGTCTTCTGTTCTTAGTTCTCCTGCATTAAGGAAGATGTTTGTCCATCTTCTATATTTTGAGTTCATTTGAGGCCTAGAGCTGTTGTAGAAATCTAATTAAACTGTAAAGAGTTTCACTTTTAATTGAGAGGGGGGTCAGCTCTTGGGAAATATACAAGAAAGATAGAAATCTATGAAATATTAGAAAAAGATTTTAACAGCTATTCTTCATGATTAGTTTATATAATCATAGTGATTTACGGGACAAAGGACAATGCAAGTTAAAATGGAAATAACAGTCTGCAATTATATGTTGTTAGTTGTGAAGTTGTGTCCGACCCATTGCGACCCCATGGACAACGTTCCTCCAGGCCTTCCTGTCCTCTACCATCCTCTGGAGTCCATTTAAAGCTCACGCCTACTACTTCGGTGACTCCATCCAGCCATCTCATTCTCTGTCGTTCCCCTTCTTCTTTTCCCCTTAATCTTTCCCAGCATTAGACTCTTCTCTAGTGAACAATTATTTACAAAGAGCTAAATAAAAAAGAAGGATAAATAAATTATGCTAGCCTAGAAGCCAGCATAGAGGATATTGGATCAAATTTAAGAATGCTAGCCGTGAGTTGCAGAAACTTGGAAGCCACTACCTTGAGTTGCAAACTAGAAATAAACTAGATGTGCTACAACTTGCATAACACCAGAATAATAATTTTTCATAAACATAATCCCACACCAGTTTACTGTATTAACCTTCAAGATTTCTGTTTCATCTGTTTACGAAAAATAAGCCCAAGAACTATCTGCTTTACTGTCTTCGTTAGCTTTCTAAATGTGGTACCCTGCAGAGATGTTCAATTGCAGTTGTCAACAATCATGGCTATTGCTGCCAAGGAATGATATAGAAGCTGATCTGAAGACGACCACCAGAGAGTATCGTGTTAAGGAAGAGTGGATTATATTCTCATTATTTTTTACGGACTGAAGTCAAGAGAGACAAGAATTATTCTTCAAAATAAATTTTCGTAGATTAATTCTGTAACAGGCTTTTAAAGGCAGCGTTTCACGACAGCTTCAAAGATGCTTGGCATCTAGGCATCTTCATGGAACAATCCTCAAAAGTGACCTGCCATTCATTTATTGCTTTTTAACCTTGAAAGGACGTGGCGTAAAATATTGCTTACATCTGTTATTAGATGCAGGAATTGCTCCTGGAATCATTAATTATGAAAGTGCTTTTAAAATAATTTTTCTTTTAAAAGGACTGTCAGCCCAGGTAGATCAAACTGGGAACAGGACCAGAAGAGTTAATTCTACTTTATTGTAATGCTACATTAGCAAAATCTGGCATGTATAAGTTTCCCACTGTCTCCTTTACAGCCTGAGAAGTTAGGGAAGGTCCCTTCTGAGCCTTTTTCTCTGCCCATTATGCATTTTACAGGCTATGTCCTCTCCTGTCTGACCATTCCCAGGAAGCATCTCTCGAAATCCTTCCTCAAGGTCTTTCTTACATACTATTACAATGACAGTGACAATCATGGGATTATTATTTTTTTATAAACTCTGTAATTAGTGATTATACATACCGTATATTCCAGAGTATAAGATGCACTTTTCCTTCCCTAAAAGTTGGTGAAAATTTAGGCATGTCCTATAGACTGAATACAGGCATTTTTGGCCTCCTGAACTCTCCGCATGTCGCATTTTCACCCACCCCCGTCCCCAGAAGCACTCTGCAGTGCTCCGCATATACCATTTTTGCTGAAAACAGACCCGTTTCCACCAAAATGGATGCGTTTTTGGGCTCCTAAGCCCTCCACGCTTCAAATTTTCACCCTCCCCGTCCCCCAGAAGCACTCTGCAGTGCTCCACGTGGCTCCCCGTCCCCCAGAAGCACTCTGCAGTGCTCCACACGGCCCGTTTTTGGTGACAACTGCACTGCAGAGTGCTTTTGGGAGTCAGGGAGGGCAAAAATGCAATGTGGAGAGGCCAAAAACTATTTTTTTCTTGTTTTCCTCCTGTAAATTTATGCATGTCGATATAGTATAGTCCAAAAAATACGGCAGTCTTTTTTCTAGAGGATGAAAAGAGATGTCTATTTTGAATGGTAAAGAAACAGATGACCTTATTATTGAGGAAGATGTGAATTCTGTATAGCTGTTAATTAGATTTTGCTACTTGTACAGTACTTGTGCCTTGCATGTCAGCATGAGAGGATGTTTCCTAAGCACAAGCTCTATGTGTCAGATCACAGAAGATCATAAACAATCTATCTATGGTAACAATAAAAGTAATAAGTTGTGAAGAACTTGAGAGACCGCCTCCTGCCAATTACCTCCCTACGACCTATTAGATCACACAGATTAGGCCTCCTCTGAGTTCCATCTGCCAGTCAGTGTCGACTGGCAACTACGCGGAGGAGAGCCTTTTCAGTAGTAGCTCCGACCCTTTGGAACGATCTCCCCGTGGAGATTCGCACCCTCACCACCGTCCAGACCTTCCGCACAGCCCTCAAGACCTGGCTATCCCGTCAGGCCTGGGGATAAAGATTCTAATCCGTCCCCACCCGAATGATGAATGAATGTTGTGTTCTATTTTTACTTATGTACTATCTCATGTCTTGTCTTGTATTCCCCTCCCCATAAATTGTAAGCCGCCCTGAGTCCCCTCAGGGAAAAGGGCGGCCTATAAATAATAAAAAAATAAAAAAATAAAAAATAAAGAAGCTTCTAGTCCATTTATCGATTGTTTTTTGGTGTTTATCAGTTGTAATAGCACGATCTTTGTCCTGTATACATCAATTGTATTAGAATTTACAAAATAGTTCTTTTCTGATTTCTATGGTGATCTATAATAATAGTACATCCAAAATTTTCTGCAAATCATTGGATGATTTGGCTGCCCCTGTATAAAAACTACTCTCAGTGTTCCAAATAGCGTCGAAAAGTAAATCAGAGTCCAAGGCAAAGTATTGCTCAAAGTTCCAATTTATTAAGAGAGCCATGTTGGCACATCTGGGAAAACCCGAATCTGAAAGCTTCCCGATTTTCCCCACCTAGTTGAAAGTTCAAGATCTTTACCCCCACACCCACAAGTCCATCACATGGTCCAATCTCCCACTGCCATGCTGGCAGTTCCACCCATCCAGTTCCAGTCAGGTGCAGAGACAAAGGATGACCTTGGCTTTCTAGAAATAATTTTGTTATGGCTCTATATTGAGTAACTCCTTACAATCCCCGCTCCCATTTTCCCACAACAGAAAATGCATAGTAGAATAATAGAAAGTGTGGCAGGCCAAAGATCCAAAGGAAAAGATGGCTGCCAGCCTGACAACTACAATGGTTGTTCCCCTTCCACAGCTGGCACATTGTACAATATTCTGGGAATATATTTCCATATATATCTACTGATTAATAACTTTGTGATACAGCTTGCTTCCTTTGTTCTTAGTAAATAACTAGTTATCTTATCTTGTTTGGCACATAGATTTTTCGGAGGAAATATACCTTTCAACTTTGTTGTTTCTGTTTTTTTCAGAGTTAACTAAGGTTATATGTTGTGACTTGGAGTTGTTCTCTAATGCCTAAATTTAATTTTTTTTATTATACTTAAAGAATTTATATCCCAATTTTATGCCAAAAACTTTCTCAAATGGTAGATGGCAATTTTAGAAATTAACTTTAAAAACAAATTCCAATTCAGAATAAACAAATCAGCTAAACATGCAGTAAAGGTCTAATTAAAATACACTATTGGTTGCCACTAAAACCTAGATTCAGACAATATTACTTCTTATGTAACTACATTTTTTTTAACTTCTTAATATATAGTACATGGTCATTCCAGTGCACTGTTCAGTTTTTAATGGTTTTATGCACCTGTGTTTGAAAAAGGGCAACATCTAAATATTCACTTGGCCAGTTATTTAAACTGCTATTGGTGCATGCGGTGTTCTTTAATAAACAGTAGACCAGAAAGAATTTTCAGCAGTAAATGTCACTGGATACAGCAGTTCCGCATTTAAATGTCTGGCAACAAAGATGAGAAAAGTACTGTATTGTTGAAGTTGAATATATTTTATTATCCCTTAAATCTAGTAGTTTAACTTCCAGAAATATACATATCAAGTAACACAAGAATAAAACTATCATTAGAAATTGATTTCACTTGTATAATTCCTTAGTATTTTACATTTTTGAGGCCCAAGGAGTATGGAGATTATGTCTAACTAGAAGAATAAGAGCTGATTAATAAATCCACAAAGTATAAGAGTTGGAAGAACTCCATGGTTAGGCCTATAAAATTGTGTATGAATATATGCAATATAATCACACTAAATGTTAAAATACCTACTTGCCATCTTATCAGGATCAAGATTAATCAATCACTGAGCATTTGTATAACAAGGAGGGTGTGCAGAGAATGGAGAATTATCACAAGAACAATTCAAGTTTGCCTTTATTTCTTGTAAGGCACAAGGTAGCAGAATAAAAGATAAAGTGTCAGTTTTGTTTCATTTTGCTGTATTATCTTGATCTGTCATTCAAACTCAAATTAGGAAAAAGCAATTTCTGCCACATCTGAATGTGTCCACTTTCCTGTCTTAGTAAATTTTGAATTAATTATATCAATTTGGGTTGTCTTGAGCAGCGTAGTGGCCTAGAAGTGGAGCTCTGACCTTACAATCAGGAGGCTGTGATTTGATTCTAGGTAGCAACAGATATTTCTCTCCAAGAGGAAATATATGCTCTGAGCTCCACTTGGGCATCTGGAAAGGCATCTGGCCAGTAAATACTCAGCTCCATTCATCCCGATTCCACCCAAATGGAAGGGTTTGTAGAGTTGTTAAAAGATATTGGTAGGTAGGTAGGTAGGTAGGTAGGAAGGTAGGTATGTTCTGACCCCCCTCGTCCCACACCAAAGCACACCAAGCCAAAGGCATTTATTAACAGACAGACAGGTCCTTGGCAGCAATCCAGCACAGACAAGCCTTGGCAGCAATCCAGCCTGCCAAGGCTTGGACACTACAGTTCTCCAACATTAGTTAATTTGTTGATGCCTGCAAAAAGGTCATGTGCACAAGCATTCCTTTTATAGTCTTGAGAGTAGCCTAATTGCCACCAGCTGAGTGCAATTACCTCCTGTAACTGTGCAACTGTTCCTTACGCCTATTAGCGCTCCAGTGCCGGGCGTCCAGGAACAACTCCCTTGGCTCCTCCCCACTGCTTACGTCCGGATCACACTCCCTTGTCTCCTCCCCACTGGTCCAAGGCTCAGGCGCCTCCTGGTGGCCAACCACCCTCTCTGCGCCCTGCTCGGAGTCGGAACCCTGTCCAGGGTCCTCCACATCCTCCAGAGCTGACTCATAGGGCCCCTCGCTGTTGGAGTCTGGTGGCAGCTCCAACGGCTCCTGCTGGGCCACAACATGCATACATACATACATACATACATACATACATACATACATACATACATACATACATACATACATATAAATTGGGTTGTCTTGAAAAGTGGGTAACATTGTCATTTGTTTGTAATGTTGTAAAATATTGCCTGATTTTCTTAGATGGGGAATGTTGCTTAGTGCTGTCTGAGCTTGGTTGTTCCTTTGTAGACATTTCAGTACCCACCTGGTAACAATATCAAAGCATGCCTATTTTTGGTATGCTGTATACGTTTTACTTGTTTGAATTTCCTTTATTTGTATGCCGCCCTTTTCCCTGGGGGGACTCAGGGTGGCTCACAATTCAAAAAGGGAGGGGGGGAAAGACAAACAGTATTCCAATATGGAAACAATACAACATATTAAAAGAGAGCACAACAGTCACACAATTCGGGTGGGGTTGGAATCTTAACCCCAGGCCAGCCGGGACAGCCAGATCTTCAAAGCGGCGCGGAAGGATTGGAGTGTGGTGAGGGTCCGAATCTCCACAGGGAGTTTGTTCCAGAGGGTCGGAGCAGCCACCGAGAAGGCTCTCCTCCGGGTAGTTGCCAGTTTGCACTGGCTAGTAGATGGAATTCGGAGGAGGCCTAATCGATGCGATCGTATCGGTCTAGTGGAGGTAATTGGCAGTAGGCCAATTGTTTGTTGTATTCAAAAAACCTATGGCTGCATTCTTGTATACCATTAACCAAAAAGACCTATGGCTGCATTCTTGTATACCATTAACCAAAAAGACCTATGGCTGCATTCTTGTATACTATTATTGTAAGGCAAACCACTAAGAATATAAATATATATCTATTATTTTGTAGGTGATGACCAGATGGAGAGAAAAGGACAGGTTTTGATACTTTTAGTGGAACAAGCACTCAAATATCACGATTACAAAGCTGCGAATATGCACTGTCAGGAACTTATGGCTTCAGGTAGAGTATATCTGTACCCCACCCATAGGTAAAAATGATCTTGGGAATTTTCTAGAATCTAGATTGTATAAAATACCATTGTATAAAATACCACTCCAAGTTTTTCCTGAAAGTGGATGAGTTCTTATTATTTGTTATTTCTGAGGTATCTATAGAATCTGTGTGCGTTCAGATTACCATTAATATTCTTTCATTTGTAACAATCCTTATTTCCTTGAGTTCATAATTATCTATCAAATAACAATAAGTCTTTGAAAGTAGGAGAGGAAGAAGAAGTGTGGAGGAGAGGTAAGGGAAGAAGAAAGAGGTAAGGGAAGGTGGGTAGAAGGGAGAGAAAAAGAAGAAGAGGGAGGAAGAGAAAGAAAGAGAAGGAGAGAAGGTAGGAAGGAGAAGAAAAAGGGTAGGAGTAGGGAAGAGGTAAGGGAAGGAAGAAGGGGACGGAGGCAAGGAAGGAAGGAAGTAGAGAAGGAAGGGAGGGAGAAAAGAAAAGAAAGAGAAAACGAGGTGGTGTCTTAGCAGGTGCGAAGGATGGTAAACAAAGCAATCCAAACTATACCTTATAACCTTCCAAATGGAATAATAATAATATAAGAATGGCAAAGAAAAAGAATAATTATGTGAATGTATATCTATAATCTGTATGTAAGAGAATAAATGACAGTAAAAATATAAAGCATAATATAGGTAAATAATATTTGGTCATAAGTAGCTAAGTTTAAATAAATAAAGAAATGTACATAAAAATGGATAACGAATAAGGAGATTATGAATGAAAGATAGAAATGTATAGTAGGAAAAACACTAACTGCAAAGAAACGGATTCGGAACTGCTGTATGATATACGATGGAACTTATTGTTCCTATGTTGTTTTTAAGTTATGTGTTTGTTTTTGTTGATGTGCTTATGTGTTTAAAATAATAAAATAAATAAATTAAAAAAAAGAATCTGTAGATAATATTCTATGACACCCTTCTAATCTGGAAGATTCTTGTTTTCTAGTACAGAAGCCTTAAAGCCATTTATTTTCTTTTTTTAAAAAAATATGGGAAACAACATCTGTATGTTTTTTTTATTGAAGAGTTTTAATAAATTTTACAAATGTTTCCCCTTCCCTTCCCCCCCCAACCCTCCCCCCCTTCAACCCTCCCTCCCCCCCAGCTTCCCAGAGCAAAATACAGGGTATAAATATTTAACAATCATACACTAACATAAGCTAACTGACTATAGCATCCTACATCCTTCTTGCACTTTAACTCCCCTTTTATTAAACTAAATTTAGATAAATTATAACTTCCTTGTTCATTCATAAGCTAATTGAAATGTCTTAGTCCGATATTTAGTTTGAATGTAATCAATCCATCTTCTCCATTCCAACTTGTATTTCTCATTTGAATAGTCCTTCAAATATGCTGAGATTTTGGCCATCTCTGCTAAATTTACTACTTTTAACGTCCATTCTTGAATAGTAGGCAACTCTTCCTTCTTCCAGTACTGTGCCACCAACAATCTTGCTGCAGTTATTAAATTAGTCTCTATAACTGTACAGTCTGTAATTATACCTAGCAAGAACAACTGAGGAGTGAACTTTATAACATTTGCATGTTGAGTGAAAGAAGGCGTATTGTGATGAGACAGAATTGGATATTACATCTCATAGGACAGCAAGATGGGCAACATATACATTTAATAAATAAATTAATAATACTGTATAGAAGGAGTTATTAAGGATGGAATGATGAGTGAAGAATATAGTTAATACATTATCTATTTCCTTCCTGTATTCCTTTTTGTAATATCCATGGCAGGATACTGTAAAAGCTGGGAGGTTTGTAGCCAGTTAGGACAATCAGAAGGCTATCAAGACATGGAGGTTCGGCAACAGCTCCTGGCCTATGCTTTGACATACTGTCCCCCAAGTGCCATAGAAATGCTATTGGCAGCAAGCAATATTCTACAGACTGAGGTATGTCGCGATTTCCTAAAGCCCTATTTGCTGCCTGATTAAAGAATAACAAGTTTCATCTTTATGCTGGTAGAGTATGGTACTGGACGATTGCGTTGAATAAAATACTTAAAAAGCAAAACAAAGTCAAAATGGTATACATGGGTTTATTTTGCTCCTTGCATAAAATTCTATTGTCAGTCAATAATACTAAAAAAAGACAGTTTGTTATATTATACACGAGATGTTAAAAGCACATTCTTATTTGACTATTCAGTAATTGGAATGGGGAAAAACCTTATATTACAATGGTGTGTTTGTGTGTGTGTGTGAGAAAGAGAAAGAGAGAGAAAGTATCAGTATCTTTAGGAATTGATTGGGGGAAGAATAGAATAACAGCAATAAAACTGATAATTTTTGGTGTTAAAACACCCTTAGCTTTTTGTTATGCATAAATATATCATCTACGCTTCTTCAAAAAGCACTGCTGGTTTGTGGATAATTTGTGGTGTTTTCCGGTGACATTCATCATTTAAAAAAAAAAGGCCAAAAAATCTAAAATAGCCCCATTCTTTTTATTCCTGCATATGTTTGTAGTACTTGTTGCATAAAATTGAGAGGAGCAAACTAATTGATCAAGGGCATTTATGGTTTACAAAGAACCATATGTAAGATTTTTTATATTCATTCAAAGTGTTATTTGCATTGTAGTTTTTGCCATTATCCATACAGATTTTCACTTAGCTTTATCCTTTCTTTGTCTATTCCCATTTGTTCTAATATGAAGAGTAAATGTAGCCATTAGTCATAGGAATTGCATTTTATTATGCCAAACTTCCCTAGAAGGAAATTTATTAAATGATGATGGTGAAGATGAAGATATGTGAGCCCAATCAAAATGTAGAGTTTCTAAAGCTTTCCGGGCCATGAAAATAGTAATCTGGAGAGTTCTTAAAGTAAATGCGGCTTTATTCTGCAGATTCTGCAGCCGTATATGTATTTATGTTCTTTCTAAGTTAATGTAAACACCTGTAAAATTCTTGCTCCTTGTACAGTTTGTTCTTCACTTTCTTTTTTTTTTAATCTTTTTTTTTACTTATATGCATTTCTTCTCATGATGTGCATAGAATACATAGAATATATTACACAGGCTCCCCCCCCCCCCCTATTATTTTAAATGATTACGGGAAAGTCATAGCTTCTGGTTTTTAAATTAGTTGAAACAGACTGTGTTACATATACGTTTGTATTATGCTGTAAATCAGGGTATGCTTCCATCTGGAAAACAATTTAAATTATTTTTGAGGAGCGGGGGGGTGCAAAATTTTCACTACTGTATTCAGTCCTGATTTGGCCTGAATGGATTTTAAAATTCCACCAAGGGGTACTTTAACAAAATTTGTAATTTCATTTGTAGGTTCTTTATAACACAGTCAACTATCAAATACAACCATCTGAAAAGGGAGAAAATGTAAATATTTCCCGATCATCAATTGGAATGAAATTAGAGTGTCCTCCTGAGGTAAAACTTTTTATATAATACGGTTTCCTCCCCTAATTTCATTTCCTTCAGAATTAACATTAGTTTCTCAAAAATAGCTTCTAACATCTTCCTTTTTTTCTTACCTCCTTTTTACTTAAGTATCTCACTTCTTCATACTTCTCAGCTTGACTTTCACTCACTTTGCTTCTTAGGGGGGGGGGAAGGAGGAGGGGGGGTGGGGGGGTGGAGGGAGGGAGGGATACACACAACAAAAAAAAAAATTGTACTTCAATGTCTTAATGATTGACAAATGATGACATATTTGTGTTTTTTTTTTTAAAGAAAAAAATAAAAAAGTTGAAATACGAATATAGTACAAAGTGTGAATACACAGCTGGTACCCCCAAAACCACCCGTAACACCCCAGCTTCAAATAAATTCCTATAAAATCTTGGGTACACTTAGTACTGATTTTACACTGTAATTGGAAAGGGGGGAAAATAAAGTACATGATAAAGAATCATATTTATTACATTAAAATTAAATTATACTAAATTTAAAATAAATGCAATGCAATTTCTTTTCCTGAGTCCATTAATATTTTGAACAACAAGTGTGGCTTCTGGCCTGCAAAAGTTTCTGCTCCCCAATAAAGCATCAGCAAATATGAAACAAACAAAATGTTAACAAGTTATGATATTTATGTAGTTACTTAACAAGCACATCTACATTATATTAAAATAACCAAAATATTTTTACAATCCCCAAGTCATGTCACAACTTTCACACCCTGAAAACCATCAGAGGTGGTATTCACTTACCTTTCCTACTGATTTGTAAATGTGCGCGCCCACCGGTTCCACCACAATACCGCGAAGCCGTTATCCGCGGAGACATAAGCATGAACCCTAATCCACGCCGTCCGAATTGCTAAAGCAAATGTGACCTTACCGTGCTGACATAAGGGCGGAGGGAAAATCTGCTCCTTCCGAAGCACTCAGCACCCTAAACCTAACCCAAAACCTAACCCTAACCCTAAACCTAACCCTAAAGCAAACCCCTAACCTAATCCTAACCCTTACCTTAATTTAAATCGGCTTTCTGCCGCCGCGCTGTTTTAAAGCGCCCTTCTGTCGCCACGCTGTTGTCGCGGCAGTGATGACACGTGGTGATGACGTCACGGCTTTAGCGACGCAATTTTATCACCGCTATTTTGACGAGTGCGGTTTTGTCGTGCCACGGCGCCCACCGTTGCTTGCGTAGACTTACGAAAATCAAGTACTCTGAAAGAATATCCAATGCTGAAATCCGCCGAAAATGTGAGATCAAGGAAAATGTATCTGCCATTATAGAACTTAGACGCTGGCGCTGGCTAGGCCATACATTGAGAATGCCAGAAAATCGAATCCCAAAAATTTCCCTGCTTGCAGAGCCTGGTCCAACCTGGAAACGGCCAAAAGGAGGTGTTCGTCTAACCACTCTGCGTCACTTCAAACGGAAAGCGGAAGATATAGTCATGCACCCATTCAATCTTAGCCGAAAATCATATAATAGCGACTGGCTGCACCACCTGACAACCCTAGCCCAGGACTGAAAACAGTGGCGTCAAATTTCCATGGAAGTCGCCTATACCCACGATGGGTGAAGAGGCGTCAAGTACAAGTACAAGTACGGCGCCCACCCGCGATTTCCACTACCGGTTCGGGCAAACTGGTCCAAACCAGCTGAATACCACCTCTGGTACCCATAATGATTGGAAATTGAAAGTTGAAAATTTTGACATGCCCTAAATGACAGTTCATTAAAGTTAGTAAAATTGTGTATGGGTGTGTGTTTATGTGATTTATCAACTACTTGAATCTAAATGAATTTTAGGGGATAAACATATGCAGGGAATGATGGCATGTACAGGTGAAACTCGAAAAACTAGAATATTGTGCAAAAGTTCATTTATTTCAGTAATGCAACTTAAAAGGTGAAACTAATATATGATATAGACTCATTACATGCAAAGCAAGATAGTTCAAGCCGTGATTTGTCATAATTGTGATGATTATGGCTTACAGCTCATGAAAACCCCAAATCCACAATCTCAGAAAATTAGAATATTGTGAAAAGATGCAATATTCTAGGCTCAAAGTGTCCCACTCTAATCAGCTAATTAAGCCATAGCACCTGCAAAGGGTTCCTGAGCCTTTAAATGGTCTCTCAGTCTGGTTCAGTAGGAATCACAATCATGGGAAAGACTGCTGACCTGACAGTTGTGCAGAAAACCATCATTGACACCCTCCATAAGGAGGGAAAGCCTCAAAAGCCACAAATTGCAAAAAAAGTTGGATGTTCCCAAAGTGCTGTATCAAAGTACATTAATAGAAAATTATGTGGAAGGGAAAAGTGTGGAAAAAAAGGTGCACAAGCAGCAGGGATGACCGCAGCCTGGAGAGGACTGTCAGGAAAAGGCCATTCAAAAGTGTTGGGGACTTTCACAAGGAATGGACTGAGGTTGGATGGAGTCAGTGCATCAAGAGCCACCACACACAGATGGATTCTGGACACGAGCTTCAAATGTCGTATTCCTCTTGTTAAGCCGCTCCTGAACAACAAACATCAGAAGCGTCTTACCTGGGCTAAAGAAAAACAGACCTGGTCTGTTGCTCAATGGTCCAAAGTCCTCTTTTCTGATGAGAGCAACTTTTACATCTCATTTGGAAACCAAGGACCTATAGTATGGAGGAAGAATGGAGAAGCACACACTGCAAGATGCTTGAAGTCCAGTGTGAAGTTTCCACAGTGTGTGTTGATTTGGGGAGCCCTGTCATCCGCTGGTGTTGGACCACTGTGCTTCATTAAGTCCAGGGTCAACGCAGCTGTCTACCAGGAGATTTTGGAGCACTTCATTCTTCCTTCCACAGACGAGCTTTATGGGGATACTGACTTCATTTTCCAGCAGGACTTGGCACCTGCCCACACTGCCAAAAGCACCAAAACCTGGTTCAATGACTGTGGGATTACTGTGCTTGATTGGCCAGCAAACTCGCCTGACCTGAACCCCATAGAGAATCTATGGGGCATTGCCAAGAGAAAGATGAGAGACATGAAACCGAACAATGCAGAAGAGCTGAAGGCCGCTATTGAAGCATCCTGGTCTTCCATAACATCTCAGCAGTGCCACAGGCTGATAGCTTCCATGCCACGCTGCATTAAGGCAGTAATTGCTGCAAAAGGGGCCCAAACCAAGTACTGAGTACATATGCATGCTTATACTTTTCAGAGGTCCGATATTGTTCTATGTACAATCCTTGATTTATTGATTGCATGTAATATTCTAATTTTCTGAGATTGTGGATTTGGGGTTTTCATGAGCTGTAAACCATAATCATCACAATTATGACAAATCACGGCTTGAACTATCTTGCTTTGCATGTAATGAGTCTATCTCATATATTAGTTTCACCTTTTAAGTTGCATTACTGAAATATAAATGAACTTTTGCACAATATTCTAATTTTTCGAGTTTCACCTGTACATGGAGAAGATGAATTTTTTTAGTTGAATAAATCCATGGATTATCTAGACTTACTGTGAATTTTATAAACATACTTTTGAATTGAGACTCTGCTGTAAGAGTCTCTCCATGATGCAAAAAAGAATTTTGTTAATTAATTAATCAACTGATTTTAAGAACACAGTTCTTAAAACAGTTCTCTCACTTTGGAAGATCTGCATTCTTTGGTTCAAACAATGTATACTTGCTGTAGGTTTCTTCCATTTGAGAGAGACAAATAAAAAGAAACTTTGGGATGATGAAAATTGTCAAAGAGGCAAATCTATGTTCACAGAATAGGATTATAGAGCAAGGATAATAAATCTACTATAGTAGAAGATGAGCAGGTTGAGCCCGAGGGAGGGGTCAAGTGCGTCATCAGTTTCAAGTCCCTTCGCGCCCACAAGGGATCTAAGTCCAGCTCAGCTTGAATTCCATTGGCTGTTATCTAACACCAATTTGCTTTGATCATTAGTAGTTCTGATTCTTGTAGAGAATGTTACATGGAATAAACCTGGATTCATTTGAACCATATTGACCCGAAGCTGGAGGAAAAAGTGTAGGTGTAAGACTCATCTTTAATTCACAACTGTGGTTAAGAGAAAAGCTCTTTATTTTTGTATGTTGCTTTTCTTAAAAATAAAATAAAATAAAAATGAACTTTAAATGATTTTACAGAAATAAAATCAGTTAAACCAGCGAAGAACTAGATAATGTGTCATCAGCTATGGATTTTCAGTTGCTCGTACTTATCATAATTATCAATGTCACATATTTCAGTGGGTCTACTTTAAGTGACAATAGGTTGAAATTTTTAATCAAGGTATCTTTGAGCTATAATTAAAATATGTTTTGCAAAGCAGTTAGAAATATGGTTAAAAGATGATATCTTCTTAACAATATTCTCTCTCAAGTGCTCTCTTTCTCTATAAGAACTATGTAATCTAGATTTAACAACCATGTAATCTGACAAAGCAAAAAATCAGGTTTAATTTTTTTTAAAAAAATACTTAATAAAGCTATCTGATTCCATTACAGTTCGGATGTGCATACAATATTTAAATGAGAAAAGTAATTTTAAAGGGCTCTTTGGATTGATGCCAGGGGAGTGGGGGAGACAAACCTTGGTGGGGGAATAGTTCCAAAGTACAAGGCATACTTCCTAGGTCCCATTAGATGGTATTGTTCAGCAGATGGGACTCCATTTCTCCCTTATCATACAGAAATTATGGAAAATGGTTTTCTCTCAGATAACTAGATCCTATGTCAAAGAGGGCTTTATACATAACTACCAGCACCTTGAATTGCATTGTGAACCCTACCAGTAACAAGGCTACTGCTCATAAAGCAGAAGGTTTACATGGCTGTTCCGACCCCCCTCGTCCCATACCAACACACACTCCAAGCCAAAAATAAGTTACGGCATTTAATTAACAGACAAACAGGTCCTTGGCAGCAAACCGGCACAGATAAGCCTTGGCAGCAATCCAGCCTACCAAGCTCACAATAATGTTCTCCGACATTAGTTCCTGCGTTGACTTCTGCAAAAGGGGCGTGTGCACAAGCAGTCCTTTTATAGTCTGGAGAGGAGCCTAATGACCACCAGCTGAGTGCAATTACCTCCTGTAATTGCGTAATTGTTCCTTACGCCTATTAGCTCTCCGGTGCCGGGCATCTAGGAACAACTCCCTTGGCTCCTCCCCAGTAGTCCAAGACTCAGGTGCCTCCTGGTGGCCAACCAGCCTCTCTGCACCCTGCTTGGAGTCGGAACCCTGTCCAGGGTCTTCTACATCCTCCAGAGCCGACTCATAGGGCCCCTCGCTGTCAGAGTCTGGTGGCAGCTCCAACGGCTCCTGCTGGGCCACCACGCATGGCCATGCTGTGCATGCCAATAACTGCCTGTCTCAGATGATGCTCCCAAGTGGTCTTCAAGGAAAGCCCCATATCGAAAACATTGGAATAATTAATGAAAGAGGTGACCAAAGCATGAGTAATTGTCCAAAGGACATCCAGGTCTAAGGTCATATTTAGCATATAAGAAAAAAAATTGTGCAAAGGTTTTCCTGGCCACAGCTGCAATCTGCTGTTTGAGCAGGAGATGTGAGTGCAAGGAGACTCCCCAAAATTGCATGTCAGCCCCAAAAGAAGTCCAGTCCTATTCAGTTCTAACATTTCCAGTCCTGGGTATTCTAAATACACACAGCCATTTAGTCTGATAGTGTTAATCTAACCAAATCTTGTTATAAATCAGGCAGATCCCTAGAGGGCATCCAGCTTGCCTTCCAAATATATAGGTACATATACAGGATCATGATCTCAAATGAGATGTGTGACTTTTTTATCCCTAGTGTCAAGGTTCCAAGTAACAGCCCATAGGAAATCAAAACTCCAGAACAGGGTTCCTCAAAGTATAGATTTATTAGGCATGTCATATTGGCACAGCTGGTGAAAATCTGAATCCCCCAGCTTTTCCTCACTCAGTTCAAATCCAAAGTTCTTCCCCATATTACACGCAACATCACATGCCCCAATCAGGTCTCTCTTCCCATCCTGGATCCCTCCCATCCATGCCCCTCCTGGTGCTGGTGAGAGTGTCCTTGTTTCCCGGAAGAAAGAAAGCTATTTTGGCTACATATTTCCTCTCAGCTATCTCTACTCCCCCTTCCCTTTCCCACAGCTCCATCCAGCCTCGCTGTGGCAGTCCTGAAGATGCTCAAACATGGCTCCAGGGTTGACACATAGGATATCCTCAATCTTACATGATTAGTTTCCAGGATGAAATCATGTATTCTGTGATAGAATAAAGATACGAAAGAGAATGCTGAATGTGTGATCAGTTGAGAAATCCATTCCTCTGTGGGGCTCATGCTTCCCTAAGTGTATATTTACATGTGGTATAGTTTTTCATGTCATTAGAATGTTCTAGAAAGGAACACATTTTAACAAAAATGTATACCAAGAAAAAATGCTTTATGGATATTAATAGGCACTATTATGATTCTTCCTTCTAAGAATGAATAATTGATTCTAAGCCAAGCCAAACTTACTAGATAAACTGTTCTACTATGTGGAAATATCATGCTTATTTCAGAAAGGCACTCTGCCAAAAAACGAAACATATTATTTATAGCTTTTTCTTTTACAACCTTCAACAAAGCTTTGTTTATTTGTTTACTGTGGTGTCTATTTGAAGTTTGTAATGTCAGCCACGATAATCTTAATGAGACTGAAATGTTTCTAATTTTGTAATGTGCAATTAGATATTCAAGCTTTTCCTTCCAAACATTTGGAATAAAGCAAAAAATATTCTTTTTATCACTTGTCAAGATTCTTTAACAGGCTTCTAATCAATAGCTGATTACTGTAAGCTTCTGAAACACATTTTGATACGTGATAGTTAAATAAAGTGTAATCACAAAACTGTTTTACTTAATGTTGGAAATTGCGGTACGGTATTAAAATATGCATTTATAACCGAGAATGGAATGTGCTTTTGATACCCCATATTCACATGGCACTTGCAGGAAATGTAACAGTTGAAATTGGCTAACCTTTGGAAGATGCTTTATGCTTTTTTTGTTTTAATGTGTTGATTTAAAAATGTTTGATTTGGCAGATAGCGTTTAATGCCTATGTGTTGTGTATTGCATAATTCACAGGCGGATAACAGCTTTCTCTCTAGTCAGTCTGCTGATCTCCTGCAGTGGACTACAGCTAAAACCATGAAAGTCCTTTCTAACACAACGCTGACCACGAAGGCTGTGTTGCATGCTGTCAGTGATCGACAGTGGTGGAAAAAGTCAATAGCTTATCTTCGACCGTTGCATGTAAGAAGAAACCATATGTTAGTTTTCCGGTTGTTATGCTTTGGTTTGTTAAGTGCATCATTACTTTGTGTTCCATAGAGGATTTTGTTATGGGCCTTTTATAGGAAAACAGAAAACACACAGAAATATTATATGTACCTCAAAGTTCTGGAGTATGCATTTTATCTTTGTGTGTTCAGATTTTCCCTTAACTTTATTGCTGGAGTGAAATGGAGAATTAAAGTATAAGTCCCGATATTTTATGATACCTTAACATTTGATGTGATTTCAATAATGGCTTTCCTTCTGTTTCTGAAAGGGTCAAGAGTTTGGAGATGTATTAAAAAACACATCTGGAGCAAATGCAGCCATTGAAAAACAAGGGTGCCATCCATTTTATGAAACTCTGATTGACAATCCATATCTTTCAGATGTAAGTTTAAAGCCTACTAATACTTTTTAAACCCTCCTAATAACCTGACTTACACGATGTTCTGGAGCTAGATAATAGATGAGATCTTAGTCAATTGGCATTGGGAAGAGTTAACGTATTGAATATTAAGTGCCTTTCTAGCTATCATAATTATTTTAGGGGTAGTTGAAATATTTAACTATGTTGCTATGCTTTAAACCCCTGTTCTACAGAATGAAATAACTTATACCATGTATGAGCACGCTCCTTTGGAAAGCTTCGCAGAAGTATTGTTGAGAACAGGAAAGCTTGCAGAAACTAAAAGTGAAGGACATGATCTGTTTCCTGCTACAGAAGGTAAAATATATACATGTTTGTCTGGACATACAGTGTGTCTATTTATATATTGATTATTTTATATATATTTACCGTGTTTCCCCGAAAATACGACATGTCCTGATAATAAGGCCATGCCACATTTTTCTGGTGGGCAAAAATATAAGCCCTCCCCTGCAAATAAACTCCCTGGACAACCTCCGGCCAGGCAGAGCGCTGCTCACCAACCTTCCCACATGGACTGGGGGGGAGGCAAAGGTGATCACGTTGCTTGGTGCCTTCACAATACTGCTAGCTTGATGAGCAGCGCTGTGCCCAGCCCAGATGAAGAGGGGGGTTGCCGGGCAGCTGCTATCTTGTGAGCAGGCTCCCAAAGAGCCGGGCAAAGCCTCATGGGCAAATGGCTGTGTTGCGCTGTCACAGCAGTGCAATACAGCAGCCATGAAGCGAACATGCTCACGAGCAGCCACCCGGCAAACTGCCTTTCCAGCCAGCCACAGCGCCATTCACTGACCTAGGGGTATTGCCAAACCGCACAAGCGCCTGTTCTCCGCCGCCTGGCTCCTGCGGCTTGGCGCCTTTGAAATGCCAGTGAATGGCGCTCTGTACAGCTGGAGAGGGGGTTGCGTGAGCGGCTGTTCCGCTCACCCGCGTGCCTCCCAGCTTCATGATGCCCTGGCCCAGCTCAACCTGCAGAGCCAGCGCACCTCCGCTGCCGCCGCCGCATGGCTTTTGCAGCAGCTTCCAAACCGAATCTTTTGCTCTGGCCGTACGCTCTATGGTTGTGGGCCAGCTGCCGGCAGATTGTACAACCATAGAGTGTTGAGGATGGGGAGATGTTGTTTGATGGTGTTAAAAGTATCATCACAGAATGTAAGTTGTGAAGTTGCCTTTTGCAATTGATTGAACATGATTTTGTCAATGCCGATGGTGTCATTCTACCCATGTCCTAAGTTATGGACAATGCTCATGGAAAATACGTACAGTCATAGTTGGTAATATGGTTAAACTTTTGGTCAATATGGCAAAGGAATAAAGATAAAAACATGATTGATTTGATTGTTTATAGTAGATTGAGATACAAGGGTAATGAGAGGTTTTGAATGAGGGACAGCCATTACTGGATAGTCTTCAAAAAGAAAAGGAAAATAAAACAATAAGAGAGAAATCCTATATGAAAAATAGAAAATAGACATAAGAAATGCCATGGAAGCTGCTTTGGAACAGAACTAAAACAACTACTTTGCTAAGTGCTGCAGAAATTTATGTTGCAGAGAGAGTTTGGGGGGGAGGGGGGAGAGAATAAGAGGAAGATTCTATATAATGCATTTAGAGGGAAATATAGTCAAAAGGAACAAGGAAATATTAGAAAGACTAAGAAAATGCAGGATGATTTTAACAAAAATGGTTTTGGAAGTGAATAAGCATGCTAAAGAATGAGATTCTAGCAGAATGAATGGAATTACAAATGAAAGTGATTAAATGGAATGGGATGAAGCTGAAATGAGGTAATGCAGGAAAGAATATACTAGTAATTTGCATGGTATACTGATCTATAATGACAACAAAGTAATGAAAGCTGTGAAAATCTTGAAAAAGTTGTAAGACTGCAGATGTAGATGGTGTAACAAGAGAACATTTGAAATATCAGAGTGGTTTGCTTTATGGATTGGTTGTGGAGTTTGTTTAATTCTTATATAAAATTCCACTATGCCTGATATTTGGAACACTGCTGTTTTAGTATACACAAAAACTCCAGGGGATTAGCTTGCTCACTGTGCCTGGGAAGCTGTTTGGCCTCGTGACCCAACAAATGTGCGCACGACAAAAGCGTGCCGACAAAACCGCATCGCTAAAACCGCAATGTCATCAACGCGCCGACAACAGCGCACCGACAACAGTGCATCGACAGAAGAGCGATTTAAGTTAAGGTAAGGGTTAGGTTTAGAGTTAGGGTTAGGGTTAGCGTTAGGGTTAGGGTTAGGGTTAGGTTTACAGTGCACTTCTGTCAGCGTGCTGTTGTCGGCGCGATTCAGCGCTCATTCGTCGGCGCGGTTTAGAACTTGCGGTTTTGTCACAGCGGTTTAGTCGGGCGCGCTTTTGTCGGTGAACCATTTGGCGTTAATGGGCAGTATGTCATATGTTGCAAAGGATGTATGCTTGTCCAAAGAAGCTTCAAAGGCTGTCTATAAGAATGTGCTTTTGCTCTCTTAGTTATGTGGAAGTTAGAGTTGGCTGTCAGGAGAAACATAAACATAAGTTGAATGCGCTCCTGAAGAAGAAAAAAAGTGGGGGAAGATAGGGTCAGGAATGAATGCATGCTGAATGGATGTGGATTGAATATAAAAAGGGTAACTGAGACAAAAGCAGTTGAGTTGGTTTAGTCATACAGGCAGTGTAGAAATTTATATAGTGGAAACATGGATATTCGGAAGGACAGATACAGAGAATGACGGTGGTCTAAATCAGGGATGGGTTACTGCCGGTTCGGTGCATGCACAGTTCTCTATAAATTGTTCTGCGTATGTGCAGGACTTTAAAAAGGACTAAAAAACATGCCAGCAATCGGGAAACCGGCCAGTCTGCCGTCCCTACCAGTTCAGCGACCAAGTTGCAATTTCCACTACCGGTTTGCCTGAACCAGTAGCAACCCACCTCTGGTCTAAATTATAGTTATATTTCCTTTCCTTTTTAATTTATTTATTTACTTCTTATTCTTTTCCCATGCTTTGTATAACATCGATTACTCCAAAAAGGAATGGCATGATGAAAAATCACACTAATTAATTTTGTTTACATGTTTCTTCCCACATGGACATTCATACAAAGTTGCTCATTTATAACTGACTTGCTTTAACGTAGATAAATGTTATTTGACATTGTTGGCCTAAGAAAATCCATCACTGTCAAAGTTTCCAGGGAAACTGCTGAATTTGAATGTACAGGATGATACCCTATGACTCCGAATGTATAAGGTACTTCAGAGAAAAAAGGATCTAGTTCAGAATCTTGTTAATTCCTTTTAGTAGAAGTCAGATTCTTTTTTTTTTCGAGGACTTTCAAGAGATTTTATTCACTTGTTTATCACTTAGCAATAGCAATAGCAGTTTGATTTATATACCACTTCGTAGTAGCCCTCTCTAAGCAGTTTACAGAGCTAGCATATTGCCCCCAACAATCTGGGTCCCCATTTTACCGACTTCGGAAGGATGAAAGGCTGAGTCAACCTTGAGCCGGTCAGGATTGAACTCCCAAACAGCAGTTGACAGTCAACACAATTAGCCTGCAATCTAACTACTACGCCACCACACAGTATATTTATGGTGTCTATTTTTAGTATATTTATGGAATAAATGAGCAGAAAAATGAAAGATTTTGACCCACACATTCTGCATATGTATCCTAGCCGTTATGCTATATTGCTAGGTCAGCAAGCAAAATAATTGTCAAGACTTTTAAAATATATACCATAAATCCACCAAACTTTTCCTCTGGTTTTCGAAAATTTCTTTTGATATTATCTGTAAGATTCTTTCCCTGTATATTGACAATTCTGAAATTTGCCAAATATAAAACTAAACAAAACACAGAAAAAAGAATCACTGTTTTTCCATAACAGTTTTCCTCAATCGACAACATAATCAATCTCTCTCCCTCCCTCCCTCTCTCTCTCTCTACATGCATACATACATACATACATACATATCAGTGGTGGGTTTCAAAAATTGTTCGAACCTACTCTGTGGGTGTGGCCTCCTTTGTGAGAGTGTCTTGCTGCCCATGTGACCGGATGGGAGTGGCTTGCCGCCCATGTGACCAGATATGAAGATGCCGACGACACTTGTCAGAACCACCTTAAATTACCTCACACACAGCACTGGCATGCATAAGAATAGGATGTAAACTTGTTTTTTAAAAGGCATCTTTGGTTTGCGTTAAAACAACTTCAACACACGCAATGTTCTGATTGCACCACAAACGCAGTAGTCATCCTTACCTTTCACAGAGGCACTGAGTTTTATGAATATGAGCATGATAGTGTAGAATAATCATATCCAAGGACCAGTGGTGGGTTTCAAAAAAAATTGGAACCTCTTCTGTAGGTGTGGCCTGCTTTCCGGGTCCACTGGTGGGACCTCTTCTAACCGTTTCGGTAGATTTGACGAACCGGTTCTACCAAATAGGTGCAAACTGATAGGAACCCACCTCTGAGATATATATATATATCTGCAAAAAAATATGGTGAGATGTAAATCACAGAAGCCCATGTTGGCTCGGTTGGCACCTGGTTCAACAAGAACCACTCTAAGTGTTGAAGTTTCTGAACATTTGATGAAAAATAGGCTACAGGACTCAGGACTGTTGGCTGAGCAACCAGGACCAGGAACTGCCAAATTACTGGTAGAAAAAATGTTTACCCATCACAAATATACAGAGATTGAAAACAAAGAAATAATGATTTGTTATTACAGATCAAGTCCAAATTTGGTGCATTCACAAGATAATTGTAGCACCACTTGAACACTATCAGCATTGACAAAATCATTATCTGTCAGTTGCAAAAGGCAGCTTTTCTTGGAATAGCTTACATCCTGGTGTGACAGTATCTGTAACACCATCAAACCACCACACCTGCCTATCTCTGGTCCTGGGTAATGACTCGATAGGTAAGCAAAAATGTCAAATCCAGTCTGAACATCTGGGCGTCTGTACAACAGATTGTAATTATAATATTATTTATACATTATATACATTATTGTTGAATACCACAATATTGTTGAGATGGGCAGCTAGATAAATTTGATTAAGTAATACATACATACCCTGTTTCCCTGAAAATAAGACCTCTCCGAATAATAAGCCCCATCAGGCTTTTGAGTGCATGCGCTAAAATAAGCCCTCTCCCAAAAATAAGCCCTGCCAAAAAATATTGCAACACAGCAGCAGCCATGAGGTGACCACGCTAGCTGCCTCCTGCACCTCAAAAATAATAAGACTTCCCCCAAAATAAGGCCAAGCGCTTATTTTGGGGGTCAAAAGAAAATAAGGCCCTGTCTTATTTTCAGGGAAATACAGTTCATACATACACATACCTAGGCTTTAGGTGATTAGGGTTCTTAATTTTTTATAATATATTGACTCTGCACTTGCAAAAGTCCATGTTGCTTTGGGAGAATATGTGTTTTCTTGTAAAATATCCCATTTCCAGTCCCAGACAGAAATCCTAGAACATCATTTCCAGTTTGGGTACGCTATACTCATTTTGATGACCCAGCAGTCTGATTTGGAGAAAGGCAACTGAGCTCAGAAATCATTGTCAGTGCTACTTGTATCTTTCCTCGCATTGGGAATACTTATCAGCTGGAGTACTGAATTATAGATTTCCATAACTCTTTCATTGCAGTAATGGTTTGTAAAATGGTAATAGGCTTGCTGCATTCTTTCCCATGATAAATGCTTGATTAACGGTTGAGTCTTGGGTTACATAAAGAGTGATAAGTACAGATGTGCTGACTGGCAGAAGCAACATACGTATTTCACGTGGACGCGCTGCCCGTTTCTCTAAATGTTCATAACTTTTATATGATTGCTTTCGTTTTAAAGCCAGCCAATTTGGTAATGTAAATCAGCCTGAAAAATGTTTCAACTGTTCAGTTTAACACCTGCCCTATACTGCCCTATCACCCTGACTGGAAAATAAACCAAAGCATTATCTCAATCTGTTCTGACCCCCCCCTCGTCCCACACCAACACACACTCTGAGCAAAAGATAAGTTACGGCATTTAATTAACAGACAGACAGGTCCTTGGCAGCAAACCGGCACAGATAAGCCTTGGCAGCAATCCAACACAAATAAGCCATGGCAGCAATCCAGCCTACCAAGATCACAATAATGTTCTTCGACATTAGTTCCTGCATTGACTTCTGCAGAAGGGCATGTGCACAAGTAGCCTTTTTATAGTCTGGAGAGGAGCCTAATTACCACCAGCTGAGTGCAATTACCTCCTGTACTTGCGCAACTGTTCCTGACACCTAGTAGCTCTTTGATGGCATGCATCCAGGAACAACTCACTACTGGCATCCGGCTCACTCTCCCTTGCCTCCTCCCCACTGGTCCAAGGCTCAGGCGCCTCCTGGTGGCCAACCAGCCGCTCTGCGCCCTGCTCGGAGTCAGAATCCTATCCAGGGTCCTCCACGTCCTCCAGAGCCGACTCATAGGGCCCCTCGCTGTCGGAGTCTGGTGGCAGCTCCAACGGCTCCTGCTGGGCCACAACACAATCTAATTACATATTAATTGCTATTAAATTGATTAACATTAATTGAATGTATACATGACCCTTATGTCTGGAACAGAATGAAAAAAATGTATAGAACTTAATATGTTCAAAGGTTGGAGATGTCAGCATTTGAATGTTTATGTCTCTTTCTCTATTGCAGTCCTGTTACAGTTGGCCAGTGAAGCTTTGCCAAATGACATGACATTATCTCTGGCTTACCTGCTTGCTTTACCCCAGGTATGTTCATGGAAGAGACATGCTTCTTTGCTGCACTTATCTCTTATCCGCTTCTTGTATTGCATTTGAATTTAATTTCCCTGATAAGGATAAACATACAGAATGCTTCAGCTCAAAAAAAAAAAAAGCTAGCTTCTGTTATATTAGGTTCTGAAGAAATTTCAGCACATAATCTGATGTGAGGCTGCTGGGGGAAGAAATGGTACTTTCCTCTGGTTCACCGACAAAAGGGAGCCCAACGAAAGCACGCCCGACGAAACCACGGTGACAAAACCGCGAGTTCTAAACCATGCCGACAAATGAGCACTGAAGCGCGCCGACAACAGCACGCCGACAGAAGCGTGCTCTAACCCTAAACCTAACCCTAAACCTGACCCTAGCCCTTGCCTTAACTTAAATCGCGCTTCTGTCGGCGCGCTTCTGTCGGCGTGTTGATGACATCGTGGTTTTTGCGCCACGGTTTTGTTGTCGTGCGTGCCTTTGTCGGGTCACGCTTTCCTCTTCATTCTAGTGCACCAGCCTTTTCACTGCCCCAGTTTGGATTCAACTGACACTGAACCACAAAAATCAAACCGCCATATCAGTGATAACCAAATCCTAAACCATGCTACTTTAAAGGTCCAACATTAAAAAGATATTTTTTTAAAAAAATTCACATGAACAAGCTATCAGACATGCACAATTGTTTTTCATCTCTAAAATGTTGGGTTTTTTGTAGACTAATATTATAGGCAAAGGCTATGTAAATTCATGAAATAAACCTTCTAAACCAATTCATTTATTAATGATTCATTTATCATTTGTTAATTACGGTAGTTGTAATTTCCGAAGATCAGACAGAGAGAAATAAAGTGTAATACTGCATACCTTGCCTGGGAATTAGTGATTTATTTTATTGTCGCATGCACATCTCAATAGGAGGGATGCGGGAGACCCCTTGCAGGGTAGGGCTGAGGATTATGCCCAGTTCTTGGCGGACAAAGTTGCTCGGTTTCGGTCGGACTTGGACTCCACCGCTGTAGATCCAGCCGAGACACAGGGGGATTACTTGGCAAACCATCTCTGGGTTGAGTTCCAGGATGTTGCCTCTGGGGATGTGGACAAGGCCATTCGAGCTGTAAGCGCCTCCACCTGTATTCTGGACCCGTGTCCCTCCTGGCTGGTTGCCAACAGCAGTGAGGTGACACATGGCTGGATCCAGGCGGTCGTGACCGCCTCCCTTCGGGAGGGGCACTTCCCCGCCGCACTTAAAACGGCGGTGGTGAGACCCCTCCTGAAGAAACCATCCTTGGATCCAGCCATTTTAAACAACTATCGTCCTGTCTCCAACCTCCCCTTTATTGGGAAGGTTGTTGAGAAGGTGGTGGCCTTCCAGCTTCAACGGGCCTTGGAGGAAGCTAGTTATCTTGACCCCTTCCAGTCCGGCTTCAGACCTGGTTACAGCACAGAAACCGCTTTGGTCGCATTGCGTCCATCCTGGTCCTCCTTGACCTCTCAGCGGCTTTCGATACCATCGACCATGGTATCCTTCTGCGACGACTGCGGGAGGTGGGGGTGGGAGGCACTGTTTTGCAGTGGTTCTCCTCCTACCTCTCGGACAGGTCGCAGTCGGTGTTGGTCGGGGGGCAGAGATCATCCCTGAGGCCCCTAACATATGGGGTGCCGCAGGGTTTGGTCTTATCCCCCCTACTATTTAACATATACATGAAACCGCTGGGCGAGATCATTCGGAGGCACGGGATAAAATACCATCAATATGCGGACGATACGCAACTGTATCTGTCCGCCCCGTGCCAACTCAATGAAGCGGTGGACGTGATGAACCAGGGTCTTGAGGCCGTTAAGAACTGGATGAGCGCTAACAAACTGGTACTCAACCCGGACAAGACCGAGTGGCTGTTGTGTTTCCCTCCCAATAATTTGGCCGATATTCCAACACTCAGGCTGGGGGGTCAAATTTTATACCCCTCAGATAGGGTCCGTAACTTAGGAGTCCTCCAGGATCCACAGCTGACCTTTGACCATCAGCTGTCGGCTGTGACCAGGGGGGCATTTGCCCAGGTTCGCCTGGTCCGTCAGTTACGGCCCTACCTGAACCGGGAGGCTCTCGCAACAGTCACTCGAGCCCTTGTGATCTCTAGGCTGGAATACTGCAATGGGCTCTACATGGGGTTGCCCTTGAAGTGCATCCGGCGACTGCAGTTAGTCCAGAATGCAGCCGCGCGAGTGATAGTGGGCGCACCGCGGTTCGCCCATATTACACCCATCCTCCGCGAGCTGCACTGGCTACCTGTCGATCTCCGGGTGCGCTTCAGGGTACTGATGACCACCTTTAAAGCACTCCATGGTAGTGGATCTGGGTACTTGAGAGACCGCCTTCTGCCGATTACCTCCTTCCGACCGATTAGATCGCACAGACTGGGCCTCCTCCGAATCCCATCTGCCAGTCAATGCCGACTGGCGACTACACGGAGGAGAGCCTTTTCTGTTGCAGCTCCGACCCTGTAGAACGATCTCCCCGCCGAGATTCGTACCCTCACCACCATCCAGACCTTCCGCACAGCCCTTAAGACCTGGCTCTCCCATCAGGCCTGGGGATAGGTTCCCAATTTACCCTCCCGAGTGTTGACTGTTGAATGCAAGTTGTGTTTTATTATTTTATTTTGTTCACTTACTGTTTGTCTTTTGATATCGCACCCCCCTCCCTGTGATTGTAAGCCGCCCTGAGTCCCCTCAGGGAGAAGGGCGGCCTATAAATCTTAATAAAATGTCTAAAAAAAAAATGTCAGACCAATCCGATCTAGCCAGGCTTCCCCTGCCACTTCTGACGGTTAGACCTGGCACTCATAAATAATTCCAAAATTACTGTTTTTAACTATTCCCCCCACCCCCACCATCACCTCCCTTAAAGTTATAGGATAGCCAAAATACAGTAAGGATTTACAGTTGCCATTAGCTATAAGAACTTTTAAATACTACTGCTTTTAGATTTTTGTACTTGAGGCAGAAAAAAACCCCGAAAGATTGATTTTGGGATTTGCTGATTAGATATGTTTGTTGTTATAGAAATGGCTCTTGTATATTAGATATGGAAAAGCAAAACATTGAAGCTAGTACTGTTATTACTTTTATTGTACTGCAGCAGAAAAGAATTAGAAGTTAATACTTTTTCCCCCCTCTTCTCTTTATCCCACACTTCTTTCTCTCCCTTTCCCCTTGCCCACTGTCTTTATTTTCACTTGTATTTTATATTTTGATGAATTTAATAAAAAAAATAATAATTATAGGAAGAACTTAGATGTACTGGGTTGTCTTTTCCAAAGTCAAATGAGGCTATAGACCTCCAGTCAAGCAGAAGAAACAATGGCTGGGGGTAGGGGCAGGAGAACATCAATTCATCTGAAGCGCTGCGTAACGTATGTGCAGATCCAAACAATATAGCCTTTTTAAATGACCAGTGGAAATGTTGTCAGCGTGCAAATTTTATAAGTGCCATTCGAGATTTTTTGTATAGTAGACTGTTCTGACCCCCCCCCCCTTCCTCGCTCGTTCACAGACGACAGTCAGGCAGACTTAAAAGGAAATAACTTTATCAGTCCTGGCTCACGCTGGCTGCGAGCCCAAAATAAACATAAATAAAGTCTCTGGCAAAAAGATTACGCAGCAGAATGCAAAAACAAAGAGCTCTTACAGCAAAACGTCCAGAATGCAGCTGCGTGAGTGATTGTGGGTGCACCTCGGTACACCCACGTTACACCTATCCTCCGCGAGCTGCACTGGCTACCGATCGGTCTCCGGATACGCTTCAAAGTGCTAGTCGTAACTTATAAAGCCCTTCATGGTATTGGACCTGGGTACTTAAGAGACCACCTGCTGCCAATTACCTCCCAAAGACCCGTCAGATCACACAGGGTCGGCCTCCTCCGGGTTCCGTCCACCAGCCAATGCCATCTGGCTACTACCCGGGGGAGGGCCTTCTCTGTAGCAGCTCCGGCCCTTTGGAATGAACTCCCCGCGGAGATCCGGACCCTCACCTCTCTCCAGGTCTTCCGGAAAGCCATCAAAACCTGGCTGTGCCGGCAGGCCTGGGGTTGATGAGTTCCCCTCCCCTCTCGACTGGTATGGCTGTGTGATTTTCGTGTATTTTAATTATGTGTACTGTTGTTTATGTTCCCTTTCCCCTTTGAGTTGTTCGCCGCCCTGAGTCCCTCCTGGAGAAGGGCGGCATACAAATAAACTGAAACTGAAACTGAAAACCAGGTTTACAGAAAGAAAGCAAATCACTTCTCCAAGTGCCTCTTTGAATCAGGGTTACAGAAAGCAAATCACTTATCCAAGTGCCTCTCACAAACAAACCACGACCGATGAACGACAAACCATGAACGAACGACGAATGTTGACTTCTGCAAAACCAGGGAGTGGCACCATCCGTCCTTTTATCTCCAAAAGACGACACTAACGAGCCCCAGCTGCATTGTTATTCCTGCATCCCGACTCAACTCACAGCAAACTTCTGCTGAGTCACAACAGTAGACTCCATGCTGATAAACCATTGGAACCTTCACAGCCCATTTACACCATTACTTTATTTATATTATGTTATATTATATTACATTACATTACATTACATTATATTTTTTATTATTATTTATGCTGTACTCTTTCAATTATCATTCTAGAGCCATCATTAAAGACATGATATGCTTATCAAGATAATTTTGTACTGGCTACATTAATTCTCTTCTTCTAGGTGGTAGATGCCAACAACTGCTTTGAAAAACAGCCTCCTTCTGCTCTCTCACTCCAGCTGGCAAGTTATTACTATAGTCTACAAATCTACGCTCACTTGGCACCATGCTTCAAGGATGAATGCCATCCTCTTTACAGGGTAGGTTTACATTTATTTATTTTTTAATATTATATTTATTTTATTTTTTCTATAAACACACACTAAAACTATGCTATAAATCCAACGCGCCAATTAAATCTAAATCAGGAACAACCTACTCATCTTAGCCAACTTGAATATTGGCCTTTTATCTTGAACCCTGTAGAAGAACAAAATCCCCAGTGTAGTTTGCCCAAAATAGATTAGCATTAGACTTCAGGCTGGGCATGATTACAAGTCTGGATTTTCCATATGCTTAAACCCATATTCAGGAAGTTGTTTGTACCAGAAGCTGACAAGTACAATATAGTCAGATAAGTTCTTTATTTTGCAGACGTAAGATGTAAGCCAGTGCAATATATAAGCTCTGGAATTCACTTTTTCAGGAAACGGTGGTGACAAAATACTTAAGAGTATCAGTCGTTTCTAAGCATGAGAGTGACACATTCCAAAAATATTGCTAGCCAATTTTCCACAAGGTGATATTAAAACTTCCAGAATTGCTAGGCAGCATGGTAAGATTTTAATTCTAAAAGCAGTCATTTTAGCTTATACAGAGAGTACCAAAGGAGGTAATGCTAATATATGGATATACTATATATTCCAAATAATTCACCTGCTTACTTTTCAGAATTCTTACATTTGTATTTCCTGTCTTGATATGTTATTTAAAAAGAGGAAAAGTAAAGAAATGCAATTCAGTTCATGGAATTTGAAAAAGAGGGAGTGGTATACTTTTTTTTTAAAAATAGAATAGAATAGCATAGAATTCTTTATCGGTGTGATTGGACACACAAGGAATTTGTCTTTGGTGCATTTGTCATATGCTCTCAGTGAACATAAAAGAAAAGATACATTCGTCAAGAATCATAAGGTATAACACGTAATTATAGTCATAGGGTACAAGTAAGCAATCAAATCACATTAGGAAGCAATCAATATAAATTGGAAGGAAAAAGTGGGAGGAGATGGGTGATAGGAACAATAAGAAGCATAGCAATAGTAATGAAGACTTAGTAAATAGTTTTACAATTTTGAGGGAATTATTTGTTTAGCAGAGTGATGGCGTTTGGGAAAAAACTGTTCTTGTGTCTAGTTGTTCTGGTGTGCAGTACTCTACAGAATCGTTTTGATGGTAGGAGTTGAAACAATTTATGTCCAGGATGTGAGGGGACTGTAAATATTTTCACAGCCTTCTTTTTGACTTGTGCAGTATACAAGTCCTCAGTGGAAGTCAGGTTGGTAGTAATTGTTTTTTCCACAGTTCTACTTATCCTCTGAATAATTAGTCTGTCTTGTCGGGTTGCCGAACCCAACTAGACAGTTATAGAGGTGCAGATGACAGACTCAATAATTCCTCTGGAGAAGTGTATCAGCAATTCCTGGGCAGATTGAGCTTTCTGAATTGGCACAGAAAGAACATCTTTGTTGTGCTTTTTTTGACGATGTTTTGGATGTTAGGTGTCCATTTTAGGTCTTGCGACATGATCGAACCTAGAAATTTGAAGGTCTCTACTGTTGATACTGTATTGTCTAGTACTGTAAGAGGTGGTAGTATGGGGTGGTTTCTCCTAAAGTCTCCCACCTTTTCTGTGGTTTTGAGTGTGTTCAGTTCCAGATTTTTCCGGTCGCACCACGAGGCTAGTTGTTCAACCTCCTGTCCGTATGCGGATTCATTGTTGTATCATCTGCAAACTTCAGTAGTTTAAACAGGTGGATCTTTTGCTGTGCACTCACTGGTATAGAGAGAGAAATGGAGAGAACACACAGCTTTGGGGGCACCCTGTGCTAATTGTACAGGTATCGATGTGATTCTGTTTAGCTTCACCTGCTGCTTCCTATATAGACATAGTCCTGACAATTGCTACAATAATGCTGATATATAGGACTTGTTTTAAAAATAGTCTGTCAAGTTCAAAAGGTTGATTTAACTTTTGAAGTGATGGCTCCTTGAGAGGGATTTTGAGAAAAATTACTATAGTTAAAGGAAAGGATACAGCAACCCATCCTTCTTTATATCAATTCGGGAGAAAGAGACCTGTGTATTAAAACATGTATTTGTTGTCAGCATGTCCAGTTAAATCTTCAACTTTAAAAATTGGTAAGACAGCAGTGCAGATGAAATGATCATATTTTGTAGATTGATAAGCTTTTAAAATTCCAATATAAGTGGAACACACTTTTTAGAATGCAGTTATATGGTATCAAACAAGTAAATGGTGTTTTGGTTATTGATAACTTAAAAGAAACCTTTATTAGGTTACTGTGAAGAGCAACCAGTAATATTTTATAAAAATAGAATGGGATGTAGTCAAATCTTACAACATGTCTCTCAGTACTTGATGGAACTAAGTAAATTGTGGATTTTGACCTCACCATGAAAGTGGTAAAGTCACAAAGCAATATTGTAAAATGCGGGAGTTTTTATTAGGTATATGCATTGATAATATTTAATTTGAACTGCAATTTGGAAAAAAAAATAGACTCATTTCCATCCAAAGGTAAAATCTAAACCTTTGTTTGCAAATAAGAGATTGTAAATTAACACGGGAAAATAAATTTTACTTATCTTTGAAAAATTGAATGAAATTTGTACATGGAGTAGTTCCTTATAAATAGATAAAGCTGCCTAATTTAAAACAAAACAGAGTGGAGGTTTGAAATAAACTTCTATTTTTTTTTATCTTTAAAAAGAAAAAAGAATTCACTGATCACTTTTATTTCCTGGTAAAATTGAAAGGAACGTTCAAGCTTTTTTGTCGGTTCTGAGGGTACTAGAACTCTTACATTTTAAATAAGTAGATTTAAGGGTTTGTTTTGGTACTAAAACAACTTTTAAGAGTTTGAATGTTCCCCCAGTTTAAAAAAAAAAGAATACATTTGTTGCCTGTCAATTTTTATGATCAATTGCAATTTAAGAAATGCTTATAGTACAAAAGTTTGCAAGTGGCGGAATCGGCAAAATTTGAGAAAGTAAAGTGATTTTTTATTGTTGCTGCTAGCAGTGTGTTTTGAAGATAAGGATTTTTTTTGTTTGCTTGCTTGCTATCTTACTTTCGTTTGGAAATGATTAAAAGGTATGAAAGTAAGATGTTTTCTTCTCAACCCCCCCCCCAAAACCCTCGATGTACCCCCACATTTTGAAGACAGTTAAAAATGCCATCATAACATGATTCTTCGAACAAATGTAAATCTCAGTGTGTTGTGAATTAATTCTACAGGCTGACCCCAAGGATATAATTCAGATGGTCACAAAGCATGTTACCAACTCCAGCTATGCGGACTGGCCAGAAGAAATAGCAATTCTGATTAAACATCTTCAGTACTATAATGAACGACTCTTGGATTTCACCCAGGCTCAAATTCTTCAAGGCCTTGGCAAAGGAGTGGATGTCCAAAGGTTTACAGCAGATTGTCAATACAAGAGAGAAACCATATTAGGTTTGGCAGAGTAAGTTGGTGTCTACTTAGTATATCTTTTAATCTGTCATATGTAAAATGCAAAGCAGAATCTATATTTTCAACTGCACTTCATCAAGAAATTTTTGTATTATTATTACTTATTTATTATTTCAACTTATATATATATAGTTACCCATCTCAAATCCATGACTCTGGGTAGCTCAGAGCAATTTAAGTTATATGAAAAACAGACAAAAAATACAGTGACATATATAAAACAGTATAAAAAGCCATGCAACAACCCAGTCATATACCAAGGTGTTGTGGCCCAACAGGAGACTCCGACAGCAAGGGGCCCTATGAGTCGGCTCTGGAGGATGTGGAGGAACCTGGATAGGGTTCCGACTCCGAGCAGGGTGCAGAGAGGCTGGTTGGCCACCAGGAGGCACCTGAGCCTTGGACCAGTGGGGGAGGAGACAAGGGAGAGTGAGCCGGAGGCCAGTAGTGAGTTGTTCCTGGATGCACGCCATCAAAGAGCTACTAGGCGTCAGGAACAATTACGCAATTACAGGAGGTAATTGCACTCAGCTGATGGTCATTAGGCTCCTTTCCAGACTATAAAAAGGCTACTTGTGCACACGCCCTCTTTGCAGTAGTCAGCACAGAATCAAATGTCGGAGAACTTTGTATGAGCTTGGCAGACTGGATTGCTGCCAAGCCTTATCTGTGTTTATTACTTCCCAAGCTTGTCTGTGCTGGGTTGCTGCCAAGGACCAGTTTGTCTGTTAATTAAATGCTGTAATTTATCTCTGGCTCGGAGTGTGCTTTGGTGTGGAACGAGGGGGGTCAGAACACCAAGGTATACCAAGAACTGCTAACAACAACCAGTGAAGCCATTGTACAAGCTTCCTTGCATAGCAATAGCACTTAGACTTATATTCCGCTTCACACTGCTTTACAGCCCCTCTCTAAGTTGTTTAAAAATGTTGGCATATTGCCCTCAACAATCTGGGTCCTCACTGACCTTTACCGACTCCTTTACTAACCTTGGAAAGATGAAAGGCTGAGTCAACCTTGTGCCGGTGAGGATCGAACCCCTGGCAGTGAGCGGAATTAGCCTGCAGTACTGCATTCTAACCATTGCACCACCATGGTGCATTCCTGGATCCCCAAGGCCACTGGCAAAATCAAGTCTTTTAAGACCTTACAAAAAACCAATTTGATCCCCAGAGATATGACATTCTAAAGGGTGAGTTCCATGACAAAAAAGGCTCTCTTTCTAGGCCCTGCCTGTTGGCATTCCCTAATAGCCAGCACCTAGAGAATGCTTCTCGCAATAATAATAGTAATATTAGTCATAGTCACTTTATTTGTATGCCGCCCTTTTCCCTGGGGGGACTCAGGGCGGCTCACAGTTCAAAGGGGGGGGAAGGACAAACAATTTACCACATAACGACACTACATCATTTAAGAACACAACAGTCATACAATTCGAGTGGGGTTAGAGTCTTTAACCCCAGGCCAGCCGGGACAGCCAGATTTTAAGGGCGGCGCGGAAGGTCTGGAGGGTGGTGAGGGTCCGAATCTCCACGGGGAGTTCGTTCCAGAGGGTCGGAGCAGCCACCGAGAAGGCTCTCCTCCGGGTAGTTGCCAGTCTACACTGGCTGGCTGATGGAATTCGGAGGAGGCCTAATCTATGCGATCTTATCGGTCTAGTGGAGGTAATTGGCAGTAGGCGGTCTCTCAAGTACCCAGATCCAATACCATGAAGGGCTTTGTAGGTGACAAGTAGCACCTTGAAGCGCACCCGGAGATCAACAGGCAGCCAGTGCAGCTCGCGGAGGATAGGTGTTACGTGGGTGAAATGAGGTGCACCCATGATCGCTCGCGCGGCCGCATTCTGGACCAGCTGAAGTCGCCAAATACTCTTCAAGGGCAGCCCCATGTAGAGCACATTGCAGTACTCCAGCCTAGAGGTCACAAGGGCACGAGTGACTGTTGTGAGGGCCTCCCAGTTCAGGTAGGGACGCAACTGGTGCACCAGGCGAACCTGGGCAAATGCCCCCCTGGTCACAGCTGACAAATGATGTTCAAAAGTCAGCTGTGGGTCCAGGAGGACTCCCAAGTTGCGAACCCAATCTGAGGGGCGTACATTTTGACCCCCCAGCCTGAGAGATGGAACACTTGGCCAATTCGTGGGAGGGAAGCACAACAGCCACTCGGTCTTATCTGGATTGAGCACAAGCTTGTTAACCCCCATCCAGTCTCTAACAGCCTCAAGACCCTGGCTCATCACGTCCATCGCTTCATTGAGTTGGCACGGGGCGGACAGATACAACTGTGTATCGTCTGCATACTGGTGGTATTTTATCCCGTGCCGTCGGATGATCTCACCCAGCGGTTTCATGTAGATATTGAAAAGAAGGGGGGACAGGACCGAACCCTGCGGCACCCCATACGTTAGGGGCCTAGGGGTCGATCTCTGCCCTCCGACTAACACCGACTGCGACCTGTCTGAGAGGTAAGAGGAGAACCACCGTAAGACAGTGCCTCCCACCCCCACCTCCCGCAGTCGTCGCAGAAGGATACCATGGTCGATGGTATCGAAAGCCGCCGAGAGGTCAAGGAGCACCAGGATGGAGGCATGGCCTCCATCCCTGGCTCTCCAGAGATCATCAGTCAACACGACCAAAGCGGTTTCTGTGCTGTAGCCAGGTCTGAAGCCTGACTGGAATGGATCAAGATAACTGGCTTCCTCCAAGGACCGTTGGAGCTGAAAGGCCAATATTGCTTATACTATTATTGCAGATTTGTTTGTTTGTTTTAAAAAGTGTTGGATTATCTAGTTTTTTTTAATGTGTAATGAAAACATGTAATTGTTAATGCAATGCACATCACATTTTACAAAGGAGAGGAGTCCAGTCTAAAAATATAGGCACGAGGAAAGATGCGATGTATTGTTGTTGTTTTTTAATTTACGGTTGAATGGTGCTATTTAATTTACGATGAGAATCAGGAGTGGGTTACTTATATTAGAAAAAGGTTCATTGTCTTTCAATTTGCTGTTATATTAAACCCTGAACATGAACAATTCTGTGAATGCTTAATGTATCATCTCTAAGCACATGCCATGCAGATCACCATCGCAGGATAACCATCAGTGATTTCACATATATTTTGCTTTTCAATGAATCTCTTTCACTGGTTAAAGTGGATTAAAACAAAAAAACCGCATGTGTTAGTTGCAGAGGTGGGTTCCTACCGGTCCGGACAGGTTCAGCCGAGCAGGTAGTAACTTGGTCTGCCACGTCCCCGAATCGGTTCTCTTGGCGGTGCTGTAGGCACTGCCATCTTGTTTTTTTGCTTCTGTGCATACGCAGAAGCATTTTTTTAAAGTAATGTGCAGTAGCAGCAGCTGGAACCCATCCCTGGGTAGCTGGTTTAACTGCCAAACCATATGTCGGGAAGACTATTGTATTGTATTTGCATTTATTAGTTTTGTATGCCACCCACTCTCGGAAGACTCCAGGCGGCTTACAATAAAAAAGGGAGGGGGAATATATAAAACAATACAACAAATTTAAAATTACAGCAACATTCATAACTTAAAGTGGGGCTGGATACTTCAACAGCCCCAGGCCTGGAAAGGAGGTGGGGTCCTAGGGGGGAGGGGGGAAATATAGTATGTGCTAGATTTTAAAGTAATATGATTGCACTTGTATACTGTTGCTTTTTTAATTTTAGTGTAAAAATAGGAAGCTGAATATATTGATAGATAGTAGAAATACACCGAAGGGAGGAGCAGAAGGAAAGAAGAAAGAGGGGTAGAGAGGGTGGGAGAGAGGATTGGAGGGAGGGTGAGATGGAAGGGAGGGAGTGTATTGGGAGAGAGGAGTGATAGAGGGGGAGGGGAAGTAGGGTAGAGGGGAATGTTGGAGGGGAGAAAGGAAAGTTGGAGGGGGGTGAAAGAAAGGGTGTATGGAGGGTTGAAGTGGTATATTGGGTTTTTATTTTGGGGGGTATTGTTGACAAGAATGGCTGTGTTTATTGTTCAATGTGATATGGCCCCGGTTATGCACAGTATATATGTGACTGTATGAAATGAAAATGAAAATAAAACATATTTACAAAAGAACAGCCCCAGGCCTGCTGGAACAGCCAGGTCTTAGTTGCTTTACGGAAGGCCGGAAGGGTAGTAAGGGTCTGGATCTCAACGGGGAGATCGTTCCAGAGGGCCGGAGCTGCAACAGAGAAGGCCCTCCCCCGGGGGGTCGTCAGCCGACATAGCCGACTATGTGGCAACCATGAAATCCTTCCCTAGGGAAACCTTCTGCAGAATAGGGCCTTGGACCATATTTTCTAGGATGGCTTATTGTGTAGATCTGGAATATATGTATATATACTTGACACATAATAGAGGTAGTTGTCGTATTACGACCACTCGTTCAGCGATTGTTCAGAATTATAACAGCACTGAATGAAGGGGACTTACGACCAGAGTGTGAAGTTGTGGCTGCTGCACCATCCCCTGCGAGCATGTAATTGTGATCCAGGTATTAGGTGGCCAGCTTGCGATTATGAGGTTATAGTCAAGCTGTGGTCACTTGATCGCCATTTGCAACTTTTCCTGCCAGGTTCCTATAAGCAAAGTCAACGGGGAAGTCCGCAAGGAAGATTTGAAGTTGTTCCCATAAGTCAGAGGTGTCAAACCCGCATCATCACGGCGGCCTCACCTGACATATCACAATTTTTTTCCCCTTTGCTGAACTGGGCGTGAGTTGAGTTGAGTTGAGTTGAGTTTATTGGTCTTGTATGCCGCCCACTCCCGAAGGACTTTGGGCGGCTCACAACAAACAAAGGAAGGGGATAAATAAACAAAACAACACTTTAAAATACACAACAGTCACAGTTACCGTGGGGCTGGATATTTCACAAGCCCCCCGGCCTGCTGGAGCAGCCAGGACTTGGTGGCTTTGCGGAAGGCCGGGAGGGTAGTAAGGGTCCGGATCTCCACGGGGAGGTCATTCCAGAGGGCTGGAGCTGCAACAGAGAAGGCTGTCCCCCGGGGAGTCGCCAGCTCATGGCGCACCCGGCCCATGGGCCGGGAGTTTGACAGTCCTGCTATAAGTCATTCCCATATTTTTTTCCCAAGGAACACCCTTATGGAATAAGAGATTTCTGGAATGTTGTACGCCATAGCACCTTTATGCTCATCAATTTACCCATGCTCCATAGCATCTTCCTTTGGTCCTTGCCAGCCTGCCTGCGTTCAGAAGTGCCTGCCAACAGCCCATGTTGGCTTGTCCATGATCGAAAATGCCTGCCCAAACTCAGAGGTTCCCACCTGTGACCCCTGCCAGCCTGTCTATGCTCAGAACCACCTGCCTATAGTACCCACCAAACCATGGCACTTGTGTACTTCCTATGCTCCTTGTTTGGGGCTACTGTCTCTTCCTGCCTCACACAGTCCTGAAGTTATGAAAGCAACCTGGGCTGCTGGGATTGCTGTTGTTAAAAAGTACAGATATGTGCTATTGCATTTTATATCTGCATCACTTCATGATGGAAATTTTGGTCCCAATTGCCATTCCAACCCAAGGACTACCTGTATATATGGAGAGAGAGAGAGAAATGCAGTTGCTTTGATTGATCCTTTGTCTGATGTTTCTGAGACTCGATGATGTTGATGTTTATTGGTCTTGTATGCCGCCCACTCCCGAAGGACTCCGGGCGGCTTACAATAAACAAGGGAAGAGGATAAATAAACAAAACAACACTTTAAAATACACAACAGTCACAGTTTCCGTGGGGCTGGATATTTCGAAAGCCCCCCGGCCTGCTGGAGCAGCCAGGACTTAACGGCTTTGCGGAAGGCCGGGAGGGTAGTAAGGGTCCAGATCTCCACGGGGAGGTCGTTCCAGAGGGCTGGAGCTGCGACAGAGAAGGCTCTCCCCCGGGGAGTCGCCAGCCGACATTGGCTGGCAGATGGGATCCGGAGAAGACCTAACCTGTGAGATCTAATCGGTCTATGGGAGGTAATCGGCAGGAGGCGGTCTCTCAGGTACCCAGGTCCGATGCCATGTAGGGCTTTAAAAGCTCCTTTACAAAATTATTTATCTTATTTGTCTCAAAGTACAGTATCAGGAGCGCATCAAGGAACCTTCACATTGCCTTCAATGGAATGTGGATTGCTATTGCTGATCCATACTTAACCGATACTTGTGAGAATGTAAATCCCAATTCATAAAAGGCCTTCCTTGGTTTCAACTTTCATTAGCAAAATATGCTGTTCTTGGACCCAATAGCAATTCCCCAAATGCTTTGCTGCAAGTTATTGTATATATGCTCCTGTATGATATTCAACTTGCCTAAATAGATTTACCCAGTTAGATTGGCTTTTCAGAGTCTTGGTCAAACCTTATATTATATTTTTTATATTCTTCCGCAAAAAAATGCAGCTCTTCTACCTAGTAGTAATTCCCCAAATGCTTTGTTACAAGTTATATATGCTTCATATTCAACTTTATGCTGTTAGATTGGCATTTCAGAGTCTTGGTCAAACTTTATATGCTTTATATTCTTGAGGTTTTTTTTTACTGTCAACATCAAGAGCAAGAAAGATAAGGATATGAATAGAAAATACTGGTTTCTAACTCAAGAGACTGGGGGTTAGTTAATCCCTACTAGTAATGCACACCGCAGCTTGAGAAGTTTTATATCTAATGAAAGCCTTTTTGCTTGACTTCAAATACATAAATAATGTTCCCGGGATCCAAACTGTAGCCTCTGCTGATTTCACATTAATAAAGAAATTACTGAAATGTGAATAATATTTTCATCCTTTTCTAAAAAAAAAAACATCCAGACTTTACAGTCTACTCCTTTTCACTCGAGTTATATGTTTTATAATATATATATTTTTAGGGATAAATAAAAGGGGATGAAAGTTTAGTTTCTGAAGAATTTTATTGCAGCAGGATGTTCCAACCTTTCCAGGCCATAGAATGTGGTATTTAACGGGTGGGTGGGTGGGGAATCTTGAAACCTTTGAACAAGAGGCAAAGCTTTAACAGTGGAAAATTGGCTGTATTCAAGTCAAGTTTGTTGAGTGTGGGAGTAGTAGCAGTAGCAGTAGACTTATATACCGCTTCATAGGCCTTTCAGGCCTCTCTAAGCGGTTTACAGAGAGTCAGCATATTGCCCCCAACAATCCGGGTCCTCATTTTACCCACCTCGGAAGGATGGAAGGCTGAGTCAACCCTGAGCCAGTGAGATTTGAACCGCTGAACTGCTGATCTAGCAGTAGCCTGCAGTGCTGCATTTAACCACTGCGCCACCTTGGCTCCTTGGGAGGAGGGCTTTAGACTGTCACGGAACTTAGGGTTCCATGAATAATTTGAAATACCTTCGAATAGATCCTATAGATCATTGATGGTGAACCTGTTCCGGACTGAGTGCCAAAGCGTGTGTGTGTGCGCGCGCGAATGCGCACATGTGTGTCCAAATCCCCAAAATTCAATGCACGCGCCCCCATGCATGCACGCATTCCCCTCATGCATGCGCACATGGGTTCCCCACACGCCCCTCACCCCTGCACATGTGTGGCAGAGACCTGAAGACCAGCTGGCTGGCGGGAGGCGCATGCACATCGGAGCTGAATTTGGGCTACCACTCACTTGCCATCAGAGATGGTGCTGCATGCCACCTATGGCACACGTCTATAGATACTGTTATAGATACTGTTCTGTTTTGTAGTTAAGCATTTTTCAAATTGATTACTTAATAGCTGTTAAACTTTTTTTTCCCCACATGGGTAACCAGAACACTTGAAGAAAATGTGTACAGTATAGCGCTCTCCTTGGCTCAGCGTTATAATGTCCCACTCTGGGAAGTTCATATGACACACTTGGAATTTCTCTTCAGCGACAGCGGGTAAGTACAGAACCTCAGTCTGTTTCATTTATTTTACCGTGGCACGACAAAACCGCGGTCCACTAAAGCGCGCCCGATTAAAGCGCGTCGCTGACGTTATCAGCAGCGCGACAACAGCGACCGCGGAGAAAAAAGGGCGCTTTAAAAAGCGCTTTGAAAGCAAGCCGATTCACGTTAAGGTAAGGGTTAGGTTTAGGGTTAGGGTTAGGTTAAGCGTTAGGGTTAGGTTTAGGGTTAGGTTAAGGGTTAGGGTTAGGTTTCGGGGGTTAGGTTTAGGTTTAGGGGTTAATTTTAACTTTAGCGCTCACAGCGTGCTTTTTTCATCGCGCTGTGATGACGTCAGGTACGCGGTTTCGTCGAGTGCGCTTTAGTCGACCACGGTTTTGTGGTGGAACCTATTTTACAAGTAAGCAAGTATCCAGAAAGTGGCGCTCAAGTGAACATTCTCAACTTGATTAGCTGAGACAGTATCTATAGCAGTGTTTCTCAACCTTGGCTACTTGAAGATGTCTGGACTTCAACTCCCAGAATTCCCCAGCCAGCGAATGCTGGCTGGGGATTCTGGGAGTTGAAGTCCGGACATCTTCAAGTTGCCAAGGTTGAGAAACACTGATCTATAGTTTTGTGTGGAAATACTCAATACCTTTTGGGTTTTCTGAATGTTTGAATGTTCGACTTTCATGTGGCTCCTATCAGAGGGAGGCTGAATAAATAATATCTGAATAACACTTTCTCCATTTGTTTCATAAACAAAATAACCCAACATGCAATTTCAGCGTCCTGGGGACACTTGCATGAATATTTTATTAAGCATTTAAGGCTAATTTGTCCTATATAAATTTCACAAACTGGTCTCATCGCAGTAAAGTTCTTATTACAGTTTAAGAAACACAGCTTAACCACATAAAATACATGTCTGAAGACCTCCAGTGTTTATTTTATAAAAAATGTGTTTATCAGTCAGGAGAAGTTTCCAAATCCATTTTTAAAGCTTTGGGGCTTTATCACTCCATAGTCAGAAACTTGAGAAAATAACTCGAGCAGAGTTTAAAATTACCCAGAAAAATAACAGAACCTCAAAATAACATCCAGTGATCTATAGGCCTCTCTTCCCTGAGTCCATCTTCAGAAAAGTGTGGTAAAAGTGAGATTGATAGGAGAGTTACAAGATAGAAGACAGAAGTCTAAGCAGAAGATTGATGCTGACATTAAGTTTGCCCAAAACAAGGACCAATAACAACCATGTAGCTGAACACCCAGAACTCTTCGGACAAATGACTCAAAGGTGGAAATTTTCATTGGTGTTATTAGATCTATTTTGGTGCTATTAAAACCAAACAGCACTTTCTACTTTAAGAGCCTCATACTGGACCTGCCCGGAAACACAAAAATATTGGACAAAAATTTGGAAATGGGTGCAAGAAATTACAGGAGAACAGATAAAATACAAAACCGAAATCTTTCTACTGGGAATAATCAAAGGGAAATATACAAAGAAAATTAAGTACATATTAACACATCTGCTAACTACAGCTAGCAAATAGCATTTGCCCAATGCTGGAAACAAAATAATACCCCCTCGGATGAATTAGTGATAAAAAAAAACCTTGGATTGTGCAGAGATGGACAAATTAACACTGAAATTAAAAGATAAAGAAGAGTCGAAATATTATGAAATTTGGAACAATTGGTACAAATGGCTGCAAAACAAGAATAAAATTAATTAAGTCAAAAAACTATATATAAATATATATAAAACTGTGTATAAAGGTGTGTAAATATAGAAGCGAAATATTATATACATGTACAGATATGATGACATAACAATGTTGATGTAATGACTGTAAGGTGTCGTAGAGGGGAAAAAATAAAAATAAAAATCTGCTAAAAAAAAGAGCCTCATACTCACTCATATGGATGTGGAAGTGTCATGGTTTGGAGATGTTTATTGCCTGAGGATCTGGATGACTTGCCATCACTTAAACATGCAAGAATGCTGTTTTGCATTATAGAACTCTATGAGAGAATATCTAGCCATCTACCCATCCCCCTTAGCACAGTGCTTCTCAACCTTGGCCCACCTGAAGATGCGTGGACTTCAATTCCCAGAATTCTCCAGCCAGCTCTGCTCTCAACTTGAATTGTGCTGGCTGGGGGATTCTGGAAGTTGAAGTCCATGCATCTTCAGGTGGGCCAAGGTTGAGAAACACTGCCCTAGCACGTGGGTCATGAAGCGAAACAACAATTCAAAATATACAAGTACATCTGCAAGAAATGAAGAACATCAAATGAATTGCTTTTGAATAGTCAAGACAACCATTTGTTATATACAGAAATACATAATACATTCTATATGCATTTTTTCTTATTATTTAATACAGATAGTCCTGCACGTACAACCATACGTCAGCCTAGAATTACAGTTGTAAGTTGTGCCAAATGATAAGTGACCATGCCCAATTTTACAACTTTTTTGCTCTGGTCATTAAGCGAACCCATTTCACTCAATGGGGTGTTTAGTTTGCCAGAAATGGAAGTAAACACCAGTTGCCAGCAAAAGTCTTCAAAAATTGTGGTTAAATGGTGGCGGACTGGCCATAATAGTCATAATTATGGGCTGGTTACCAAGCGCTCAAAATGCAATGGCGGGGAGTTACATAAATTATGTAAAATGGATTTATATAAGATATATAAACTGGGGAAGGGGCACCATCAGAACTTTGAAACCAAGCCACAAGGAGTGATGGAGTATTATGTGGTAGGTGCTTGAATTATATACTAGCTTTATTATTAATATTACAATGTTGTGAATGTGCCTTTTGAGTGATTTTATAAAAATGAAATGATAAAAATTAAACATCGGTTTAAGGTTAATGCACAACCTGGTGCCCTCCATTATGTTGTTAGAGTGCAGCTTCCCTATCAGAAATTATCCCCCTAATAGCAAACCCTGGTGACACCTACAGTCTAAAAACATGGTTCACTGACAAATGCGCGCACGACAAAAGCGCACTGACAAAAGCGCGACGTTAAAACTGCGACATCGACAGCGCGCCCACAAAGGCGTGCCAACAAAAGAGCCCCAACAGAAGCACGCCATCAACAAACAACGCGAAAACAACATAAGAACCCTAAACCTAACCCTAACCCTAATCGCACTTCCGTCGGTGCTCTTGTCGGCGCGCCTTTGTGGGCGCGCTGTCGACGTCGCGGTTTTATCGCTGCGGTTTTGTCGGCGCGCTGTTGTCAGGCGCGCATTTGTCAGGTCACGTAAAAACATGTAGAGAACAGCAGTTGGCCTAACCTCTTCTTGAGTTTTCTGATATTTTTTCTGGCGCATTGTTCAGAACCTTTCTTCTCTTGAAATGATTTGTTCTTTTGTTATAAAAAAAAAAAGTCACTGGAAATTCAGGGGAAAGAGAAATAGATTATGACATAGTTTTTCACATCATACCTAATTGCAAAGTGCCTTGGTTAACAATTTATCAATTTAGGCATATAGCTTGTAAAAATTGCCTTAGTGTGAGATGAGAATCCAGTTATAGGAAGCAGAAAGACTATTGAGATGTTTGCCATTTTGAGTTGCATATAGGGAAAAATGGCAGGAGAAAAATATTTGTAATAATTGTTGGCAAACTATAGGTTAGCAGGTAGGTATGAATCCAGTATGTGTTTGTCCATCCTTGCCTCTTTCTTCATTCCACTGATGTGTAAGTTGCCTTTGCAATGACACAAAGTACAAAGCTACAGGCAAATCGGCTGAGTGCTTGATTTTCAGTATCTTTAGAAAATCATTACTTAATACATAGGTCCTACTGCTGTTGCATATAATCCCAGGAGAAATTTAGCTGCCGTAACATGAACACGTTGCTAAGCAACCACCCAGTTTAGATAAAAACAAGCCCGCTGAATGTTGAACAAATTTTATATCAATAAGAAAGCCCTCTAATAACACGGACTTAGGATAAATACTGTACTTAACTGATTCACCTTTGAACAGAGAGCGATGAGGCATGGAAGCAGATAGTGAGTGGAAACAGATGGTACCTCTTAGAAGAACAAGAAGAAGCTTAAATGAAGTAGGGGTAGAAGCAAAAAGAAAGCAACTCCATACTGTTTATGCTGAATATTCTGTGTACTGAATATTCTGAATATACTGAATTATATACTGAATCAAAATCATGTGAAGTGCAAGTACCGCTTTATAAAACCTTAGTAAGACCACACCTGGAATGCTGCATCTAGTTTTGGTCACCACGTTATAAAAAAAGATGTTGAGACACCCTTCAGTTATTCTTGTTAGGTTTAATTATTGATTGTACGGTTATAGAGACTAACTTGATTTTGCATTTAATAACGGCACCAAGACTGTTGGTGGCACAATACTGGAAGAAGGAAGATTTGCCTACTATTCAAGAATGGACATTAAAAGTAACAAACCTAGCAGAGATGGCTAAAATATCAGCATATCTCAAGGATCACTCAAATGAGAGATATAAATTGGAGTGGAGAAGATGGATTGACTATACTCAAAATAAATATGGGACTAAGAAATTCCAGATAGTTTATGACTGAAGAAACAAGGAATGATATAATCTGTTTAGAGTTAGCCTAGCAAAGAGGAGTTAAAGCTCAAATGAAAGATGATACTAACTTTCTTTAATTTCATTTTAGAATATATTTGTTAAAGATTTATACCCTGTATTGGTTCTGGGAAGTCGGGGTGGAAGGAAGGTTGGGGTGGGGTGGGGTTCGGGTGGGGAGGGCAGTGCGGGGAGGTAAACATTTGTAAAAGTTTTTTTTCCCTAAAATTTTCAATAAAAAAAAGATGTTGAGACTTTGGAAAAAGTGCAGAAAAGAGCAACAAAGATGATTAAGGGACTGGAGACTAAAATATATGAAAAACGATTGCAGCAATTAAATGTGGCTAGTCTAGTGAAAAGAAAAACAGAGTGACATGATAACAGTGTTCCAATATTTGAATGGCTGCCCCAAAGAAGAGGGGGGTCAACTTATTTTCCAAAGCACCTGAAGGCAAGGCAAGAAACAATGGATGGAAATTAATCAAAGAGAGATTTGAACTAGAACTAAGGAGAAATTTCTGACAGTGAGAACTATCAACCAGTGGAACAGAAGTTGCCTTCGGAAGTTGTGGCTGCTCCATTGCTGGAGGCTTTTAAGAAGTGACACAACAGCCACCTGTCTGAAATGGTATAGGGTCTCCTGCTTAAGCAGGGGGTTGGACTAGAAGACCTCCAAGGTCCCTTCCAACTCTGATATTCTGTTCTATTCTATTCTAAACCTTAACTGCAGCATTATTAGAAAAGCACACAATTTTGATTCATTTGGAAAGAATCCTCACCAAAGCAAGAAATTATACCGGTACTTAGGGGTTTTGTTTCTTTTTTTTTTTTATTGCTTAAAATTAGAAATAATTTTAATTAATGTTGTCCTACACCAATTTCATAGTTTCCTTTTATTTTATTTTTCTTGATATGTGGCACTACTGTTCTAACTTACAAATAAAAGCTGATACTCATTAAATTATTAGAACATCATATTTAAATACTTTTGAAGGACATAATACTTATTATGTCCTTCAAAAAGTTGCTGAGTTTTTAGAACTGTGGATAATTGTGCTTATGAGCAAGGCAATTGGCTTGCAGATGATAGTTTAGGATTTAATGCAGAGAGCCTCTCTCTTTGAAAATCTTTTCATACTTAATAACATCACCCAGTATTTAGCAAAAAGTTAGATTGATAAATTGATGAAATGGGTGGTTTCATTTATTACATTTTCTTTTGCTTTTCCATGCAGTTTGTCCACAGTTGCAATAGAAGACCGGGCAAAAAGTCTTGGCCTATTTGAGACTCTGAAAACTGTTCCAAAAGCCTTTCATGAGCATATGACCAAATATGTATATCCTATCATTGAAGGAAAGGATCACCAGCGCTTACTCTACTATTTCACACTTCTTGAGAACTGTGTTTGCTCTGAATTTGTGAAAGATGCCATCAAACTTGAAACTCACATACGACTTCTGAAAAAATTCAAGGCAGTTGCACCAGGTACAAGTTGTTAACATTCATAACTATTTAGCAAAGCTGGATGTCTTTAAAGATAAGGCTGCAGTTCAGCATTTGTTTGATGAATTTAATCTTCTGTGTGGTTACTTGTTTCTTGCCGAGATTAGTTTGTGAGTATCTGAGAAAGAAAGCTGCCTATGGAGATTAACAATTATTTTGTTAATTAATATACATTACTTTAAAGACTGGCATTGATACTTACTAATTGATATAAAGGTATGTTTTTGTTATGGCCTTGTGCTTTAGAGTGATGGCTTCTTACAGGTGAGCACAGACACCGATGTTCATTCTCAGACAGATGGATGGATGGATGGATGGATGGATGGATGGACAGACAGACAGATCGATAGAGCCATGATTGACCACTTGATAGCAATAGCAATAGCAGTTAGACTTACATACCGCTTCATAGGGCTTTCAGCTCTCTCTAAGCGTTTTACAGAGTCAGCATATTGCCCCCACAGTCTGGGTCCTCATTTCACCCGCCTCAGAAGGATGGAAGGCTGAGTCAACCTTGAGCCAGTGAGATTTGAAACGCTGAACTGCAGATAGCAGTCAGCTGAAATGGCCTGCAGTACTGCACCCTAACCACTGCGCCACCTCGGCTCTAGAACAGATAAAGGAGGAAAATGGCAAATGTACAAGATTGTTGTGTATCTTTTTTAACAGTCTAGTCTTCCTATAGGGAAACATTAGCTTAAATTCATGGTAATGGTACATATGTTGACTTCATTCATATTATATATGAGTTAAGATGATATTCTGGAGGGGATGCCTATATTTTACATTGAGATAACAACTTGAGCATTAGACTGATATCCTAAGATTTTAATGGCTACCATCATTTCTCAAAAAATGGATTTGGACACCTTGCGACATTTTTGTCATTTTTGTCATTTTTTTATTTTAAATAGGTCCAGAGTAATGGATTTATCATGTGCATTGTGGCACTGCAGGTGTTATTGTACACAACCTTTGGCTTTACACAGTAGTCTTTTTTGTTTTATTTTAGTTGCCTACACAAAGAAAGGACTGGGAGCTGCTACTTTAAAACGGGGTTGGAAAATCTGCATTCCCTGGGCTATTCCACCCTATTAGACTGACAAATGGGATGGAGAGCAAAGTCCCCATCTATTTTTTTTGACCTATGCTTTGACACTACCTTTTAGGTACAAATGGTGAGGCAACAGAATAGATCCACTTTTCCTGACCTGCTTTTCCCCCCATTGCAGATGGATTGCGTGATCCACGTCACCTACACTATTCATTTTTCTTAGCTGAGAAAAGATCAGGCCATAGGACTATCAACCAGGGAAGGCATAATCAAATCTTGATTATTTCTAGCTTGCCCAATCTTTCCCATTGGAGAAAATAAATAATGAAATAATTTATTTGTGAAAAAAGTTTAGAAAATCATCCTGAGCCTTGGTGGCGCAGTAGCTAAGAGTGCAGTACTGCAGGCTACTTCTGCCACCTGCCAGCTGCCTACAATTTGGCAGTTCAAATCTCACCAGGCTCAAGGTTGACTCAGCCTTCCATCCTTCCGAGGTGGGTAAAATGAGGACTCAGATTGTTGGAGGGCAATATGCTGACTCTGTAAAACAGTTAGAGAGAGCTGTAAAAGCACTATGAGGCAATATATAAGTCTAAGTGCTATTGCCATCCTTGGGAAAATGGGCAACACCTAGGAATGGTGCACAACTGATGTCATGAAGTGGTTTTAATGAAGTTTTGGCCCCATTCCCACGCGTGCTTCATGTTCTAGCCAAAACGTACAAAAATATATTGAAGCCATTTTTATTCAGGATTCTCCCATGGGATTTATCTCTAAATAAACATGTATAGGAGTATGCCATTTAAGAGAGATTAATTAGAACATAATTCACCCACATCTATACCATTGATAAACTCCTCCATCCAGAGGTGCTTTAAACACAAAATTTAGTACACATGAAAATGCTTTTTAGTGCCCTTTGAACATACTGATGGCTGGTAAGAATGTCATCATGTGTAATTTTGATCTAGGAGTGGTAGGAAGAGTGGTAAATTTATATCCCTTTATCCTGCTGTAACAACTTTAAAGCTCATGAAGTGGGAGGTTAAATGAGTCTCCTCTTTGAGGCTTTTGATATGCCTTCCTCCTTTTCTCTGCCTACTTCTGTTATGCCTCTGTTAAAAACCTTGCATAACATAATAACATAATATTCCATGCCTTTAAATTGGAGAAAAGTATTTACTGTAATGCGATGAAAATTATGCATTGGTAATAGAATCCCAATACCCATAAATCGGGCTTCGCATTTTATTTCAATTTCTAACATAGCTGATCCATAAGGACTGCTGCTCATATATATTTTTGTCTGCTAACAGGTCTTAATTATAAAAAACTAACGGAAGAAAATGCAGACCCTCTGGAAGCTTTGGATCCTATCCTCACAAGTCAAAATATTCTGCCGATTTCCAAGCTTGCTCCTAAAATCCCAGGAAAAGATGGAAGGTTACTGTCTCCTAGCTCTGTCTATGCTGCCTGGATTAAAAAATTGTTCTGGAACGGGGATTCCCATCTGATTAAAAGGGTTCCAGAAACCCCACCAGAATGGCTTCATGCTTATGACATTTGTGCCAAATACTTTGATAGACTTTACCCAGGAGATATTATCAACTTTCTGGATGAAATTACTTTTTCTTCAAAGGCTGTCACCAAAGTAAGTATTATTTTATAACAGCGTTATGTGTACGCCTCCTTTTTATTGGCGTAAAAAGTGCCAAACATAGACAAAAATTGGGGTTTCTAAATAGTTGGACAAATATATGGAAAGTACCAAAGCAACCTATGATTTTAAAAAATTAAGCATTTGAATGTTGTCAGGAAGAGGCTCCAATAACTTAAGCTATTGGATCCATCGAAGTTGGCAAAAAATAGGCTACTAAAATAGTTTATCAATGGTGTAGATGTGGGTGAATTATGTTCTAATTAATCTCTCTATACATGTTTATTTAGAGCCGAGGTGGCGCAGTGGTTAGAGTGCAGTACTGCAGGCCACTTCAGCTGACTGCTATCTGCAGTTCAGCGGTTCAAATCTCACCGGCTCAAGGTTGACTCAGCCTTCCATCCTTCCGAGGTGGGTGAAATGAGGACCCGGATTGTTGCTGGGGGCAATATGCTGACTCTGTAAACCGCTTAGAGAGGGCTGAAAGCCCTATGAAGCGGTATATAAGTCTAACTGCTATTGCTATTGCTACTTATTTTCAAGAACTTCTGATTCTCAGGGAGTTTTTCCAAGCAAGTTGGCACTGTTCTCCTCTCTCTTTGGTCATTGGATCTCTGCCTTATGATAATGGCCCTCGTCTGGTGTGTGGCCAATCCCTGTGTGAGAGACAGACTCTCTCAATGGTTCTTTCACATATTTCTTTCTAATGTGGATCCCCAAAAGCAAGGCTGGTCAGTGCTACATCTGACCCCTTATCTTGTACCTATGGTTTAATTGCATCTGAGACAGCTTTGAAAAACTCCCATCATCTAACCCAGTGGTTCCCAAACTTGGCAACTTTAAGACTTGTGGACTTCAATTCCCAGAATTCTCCAGCCAGCAGAGCTGGCTGGAGAATTCTGGGAGTTGAAGTCCACAAGTCTTAAAGTTGCCAAGTTTGGGAACCACTGATCTAACCAATAGCCATGCTTTTGGTTCATGGGAACTAGGCTCCAATATATCTGAAGGATGTCTGGTTTGGGAGTCCTGATCTAGAGAAAGTACAGGTAGTCCTCGGCTTACAACCACACAACCAAGCCCCAAATTTCCGTTGCTAAGTGAGACATTTTGTCCAGTACAATTTGCCCCGTTTTACGACTTTTCTTGCCACAATTGTTAAGCGAGTCCCTGCAGCTCTTCAGTTAGTCACACAGTTGTTAGATGTACCTGGCTTCCCCATTGACTTTGCTTGTCAGAAAGTCGCAAAGGGTGGCTGCATGAACCCCAGGACATTGCATCCGTCCTAAATACGAGTCGGTTGCCAAGCATCTTGAGTTTTGATCACGTGACCCTGGGGGATACTGCAACGGTTGTAAGTGTGAAAACAGTTGCAAGCCATGTTTTTCAGTGCCGTTGTAACTTCAAATGATCACTAAATGAACTGTTGTAAATGGAGTCTACCTTTATAAAGTGCTAATGGAAAGAATAGATTGGGAATTAATTTGTCTCTACAATACAGAACTTTGTTCAGTTAGAACTTAAATTAACTAGCACTAGCTTTGTAGTGAACAATATTATATTATTAAAGGGGCTTCTTTAATTTCACATGGACCTTAGTGACAAGGAATTTATCACTAATTTATCAGCAGCACATGCCAGATTGAGAGTAACAATGGTGTAGCTGTGCAAGAGAGCTTTATCTGATTCAGACAATAGCACCCAGTGATCTTCCCAGCATTTATTTCTGTCCCTAAGTCACATGTTAACTTAGCAACTATTTTGCTCAACAGTCTAGTCCTTGGAAAGGAACTTTGTCTCTAAACAAGGAGTGGATGTATTTGGCATCAACAGCATTGTGCAAAATCATATGATAGTGCTTGCAACTTTAAAAAAGTGTAGCTCCTGTATTAAACAATATAAATAGCTTATATGGGTATATGTGTACAGCAAATCACATTTTGAACAGATTATTCAACATGGGAATTAGTGAAAATCCATACATACGTAAACTGAAAACAATTATTTCTTTGGGAAGAAAATCAATCTATTTTTCCATAAAAGAATTGGTAATTTCAGTGCAGAAATTAGAGCACGCTTTTAGAACCTAAGTAAGGCAGATAGACAAATGTAGATAGAACAAAGTGAACTATTACTCAATACGTGGAGTCGTGAACAATTGAAAGTCCTGACTGCAACTCTATTGGACTTAAAATAATAGAGATTACTTGCAAGCTATATTCAGTCTGAGCTTTTGAAAAAGGATAGCATCTCAAAAATGCTTTGAGCCATTACACAAAATTGTGATAAACGATTCTGAAGATGATCTCTTCCTTTTTGTCTTGTCTGACAAGAACTCTTAATAAGGAAAGCTACCAATTTGGAATTAAACAAAACAGTAGGATAAGGATCAGGAAAATTGCAGGGATTTCAGTCAGACTTGGTTAGCAAGGCTGAGATAGGCAATTTGTGGGTTTATGAATGTTGAAATTGTTAACTCAAGACTATATGGCATAAAGGTAAAGGTTCCCCTTGCACATATGTGCTAGTCACTCCCGACTCTAGGGGCGGTACTCATCTCCCTTTCAAAGCCAAAGAGCCAGCGCTGTCCGAAGACGTCTCTGTGGTCATGTGGCCGGCATGACTAAATGCCGAACACACATGGAATGCTGTTACCTTCCCACCAAAGGTGGTTCCTATTATTTCTACTTGCATTTTTACATGTTTTTGAACTGCTAGATTGGCAGAAGCTGGAACAAGTAACGGGAGCTCACTCCATTATGCGGCACTAGGGATTCAAACCACTGAACTGCTGACCTTCTGATCGACAAGCTCAGCATCTTATTCACTGAGCCACCGCATCCTTAACTATATGGCATACCTCCCACCAATGCAAAGATGTACATTTTTAGGATAATTTGGAAGAAAATTTTGACACCTTTAGTTTAAACTAGCCCTTAGTCTCACTATAGGTTGTTTTAGCTGTAAGTGCTTGGAATTTTGGTTTGCAAAATCTGGAAGACTACAGAACCCTGATTTTGGTTTAGCCCAAGATCTTAAGCCTGAGGTAGCATTTCAGGCAACGATTATCACAGTTCAAGCTACTGTTTGATCAAATTACAGCATATCGGACCAGATAATGCATCTGAAGGATTAAATAGCTCCTTTCTATAAAATTTAACTACTTTTAATCTTTATCAAATTCAATTAAACCTACAGCTGAGTAGGTGCACTTTTATTAATTTAGTTTATGCTGTAGCATTCAAAATAAATCAGGCTACAAAATGTCTTCTGCTGGAGTTTTATTTGCTATGAAGAGTTAGACCTTAATTAGATATACAAATTTAACATAATTACAAAAGATCTTTTAGTGTAGTTTAGTGTAGTTAGTAGTCATGGGGACAATGCAAAATGTAGTATATTTTTCTAGATGAATTATGTTAGATAGATACTCTTAGATAATACATTCCTCTCAGTTTTGGAGAGTCTATAGTTTTCATTCTTTCAGAGAGGAAAAACAGAAAAATGCACATGTCAAGCAAGGAACATACATAAATATAATTATGTATGTGTGTGTGTGTGTGTGTGTATGTATGTATGTATGTATATGTATGTGTATATATATATATATATATATATATATATATATATATATATATATATATATATATATATATATATATATATATATATATATATATTTCTCTACAATACTTGGAAATACTTTGTTTTAATTTTCCTGTAAAAAATAAAGATATTTACTATATGATAGATATGACTAAATTTACTGCTTTACAGTAACCCATAATCTGTATGAACATTTAATGATATGTTATATGAATCCATGTAATTATAACTACGGCTAAACAAACCATGGCTTGCATGATACATGATCTTAGATTGTTTACATTGAGAATTCTGAACTGTAAAAGTTTACTTGTGGATCAGTGAGGAAAAACTTTCTGCTTTTTAAAAGTCATCTGGAAGAGTTCCTTGACTGAGATACAGTTCATTTTTTTCCCTCCTGAGAAATTATTAATTGTCAGAGGTAGAGGAATCTGTAGCAACCAAACAGAGTAACATTATGAAAATCCCAATATGTAGGTGCTTGAAAACTCATTTGGAGAAAGAATGGGATTGCTCACTTCTTCTGCCTTCCTGTTTACTTGTTAATCCTTTTGAGCTCTTGACTTCAATACTATTTTAAGTGGAATACTTCAACTAATAGCTTCAGAGGCATTTGTCAAATGAGTTGAAGAATGAAGATTTCCACAGGCTATTATAAGGAAGGAAATAGTTTTGTCTCTGTGTGTTTTTAAATGTTTTTAAAAATTAGATAATGGAATCATTCAAGAGAAGCTTAGGCATGAAAATAGAAATAGCATGGGATTAGACTTCGAAGGCAAAAGCTCTTTTCAGAAACAATTTTTTTTCTCTCTTGCTCATGTTCTGTTATATTTAACACATTCTGGTTCTTTACTAAAGAAAAAAAGAGGAAATATTTTAATCAATGTATATTATTCAGTTTCGGTATCCCCGATTCATGTGCATTCAATCACCACTTGTACTATAAACGCTAGTGACAATTTATGATGAATTGAGCATTATCTTTCCTCAGCTGTCAGTCGACTCCCGAGTAGAGATGACAAAGAGAGCCATAAAGTCGATGAAACATTCAGCTGAAAAAGCTGGGAAGAGAGCTTCTGAGGGGGATCTCACAGAAGGTGCAGTTCACAGGCAAATCACTTATGAAGATGTTTTGAATCATCTCCAGCAGTCCCTTGCACACCTGGAAACCCTTAGTCATAGTTTTATTTCTTACCTGAAAACCAGTGACCAGGTAGGTGAAAAAGATTTAGCAGAAACAAATCAAGATCGTGTATCACATACAGTAGAATCTCTGTGCACTAGTTTTCTAAATACATTTTCCTTCATCTAGGTTGGTTTCACTCTGTAAAACATACCATAAAAGTAGCCAGATTTAATTTCATGCTGAAATAATTCAGGTGACAGAATCAAAGTGTTTCACTTCTTTTTAAAACTTGGAAAGGTACTCCTCACTAAGGTTTATTAGGACCAGAATGTCTATCGCTAAGTGATAGTGATATTAAAGCTCAACATAACGTTGACTGCGTTGCTTAGTAGTGCCAGTTCTGGCGCTCCCTGGTTACCATCTTTAAGTGAGGATCACAGGGGTCATTAAGGAAGGATCTTGTGATTGTAACACTCCACTTTCTGCCGGCTCCCCTGTTGAATTTGGTTGTGGGAAACCAGCAGGGAAGGTTGCAAATTGGAATTACATGACTGTAGGACGTTGCACTGGTTGGAAATCCAGACTGATTGCCATGCTCCCAGATCATGATCATGTGTCCCTCAGGGTTCTGTGATAGGCAGAACTTCAAGAACCAATTGCAACTACCACTCATTCAGTACTTCCAAGTTTTAATGGTCAGTGAAGGAGTGATAATTAAAAGAGGATCACCTGTGAAGGTCAAATATACGTGTCCCGGGGCAATGTTGCAAGATCCAATCTAGGTCAATGTATGTGTGTGTATGTGTATATTCTGGTAGAGGGAAGTTCCCTGAGGAGGGGCTTCAGCACGAGACCAAAAGCTTGGAAGAGTTAAACCTCTGGTCTCGGCGATCAACCCAGATTGGATCTTGCAGGATCATCTGCAATTATTTTTATTAGATAATACGATAGATTTGGACTCTGCAATAGTGTTGCTTGATGGTCATTTTTGTATTATTAATAAAATCATAAAGGTAAGGTGGAAAAGGAAGTTGTGGATTTTTTTTTTACATACACAAAGTATAATACCATAAATATCCCTAAGGTAACCGTTAATGAGATTAATTTTACAAATTGCTTGGTGCAGTGGTGGGAATAATGATTTCTGTCATTATTTCTGTCACGATTGATTGGAATAACGTTTGGAGCTTTTTGTTTTCATTGTCTCTGAAAAGGTTATTTCTAGGTTAGCAATGAAATCTGAATTTCGGAAAGAAATATTGCGTTGTTATGACTTAAACTCACACTTAAATGGTTTCCCCTTATAGAAAATTCTGCAAGAATATGGCTATCAATATGATATATCCCGGTCAGAAAAGAAAAGAATCCACGAACAAGTTGTAACAATGTGCTTGGATGGACAACCTTTGAACATGATAAAAACATTACTGGATGTTGCTGTTGGAGATTTAGGACTTTCACCCAGGGATGTTGTTGAGACAGCTCTCATCAGAGTGATAGCTGCTTTGAGGCAAGTTAAATTATGCATTTCAGAACTTTTAAGAGTGTATCGTTAAATATAATTGAAATGGTATAATCTTATAACAATCTCTTTTTAAAAAGAGGACATATATATAATAATACCATGTTCTGACCCCCCTCCTCTGTCCAGTAATGAATGCCAATACAAGCTTAACTGGAATGTACTTTAATAACAAGACACCAAGACCTCGGTGGCTGAAAGCCAAGCAAAACAAACAGATAAGGACCTTGGCAGCAACTCAGACAAACTCAGGCAGCAATAAACACAGGTAAGGCTTGGCACCAATCTAGCCTGCCAAGCTCACAGTAATGTCCTCCGACATTCAATCCTGCGCTGACTTCTGCAAAGAGGGCCATGTGCACAAGTAGCTTTTTATAGTCTGGAGAGGAGCCTAATGACCACCAGCTGAGTACAATCACCTCCTGTAATTGCGTAATTGTTCCTGACGCCTATTAGCTCTTCGACGGCGTGCATCCAGGAACAACTCACTACTGGCATCTGGTTCACTCTCCCTTGTCTCCTCCCCACTGGTCCAAGGCTCAGGTGCCTCCTGGTGGCCAACCAGCCTCTCTGCGCCCTGCTCGGAGTCGGAACCCTGTCCAAGGTCCTCCACATCCTCCAGAGCCGACTCAGAGGGCCCCTCGCTGTCGGAGTCTGGTGGCAGCTCCAACGGCACCTGCTGGGCCACAACAGTACCATAATTTCCTTGCTTTGCTTTTGCTTTTGCAGAAAATCCAAATAGGCCCCTTGATGCCCGGCGTTTACATAAATTTCTATTTATTTCATTAAGATATTTTATACTGGGTCTTTACAAAAGTGCCCAATATTCTTTTTTAAAAAGCACATTAAAGGAAAAGGGTGGGAGTTGGTAGTTAATAAAAAGATCAACCACAGGATTAGCTGTGAGTTCCTCCTAACAATTTTTTAGGATTAGTTTTAATGAAAAGTGATCTAAATTATCATCCTGATATTTTTGTAAGAACAAACTAACACCATCTCTGTAGGTTACTGGGGTGTTCTCATATTTTATAAAGTGGAATTGCCACACAATAGGTGTGTTTTATCTTTTTATAAAAGAATTTAATAAACTAATGTACAGCTTTAAGAAGATCTTTACCTCCTTAGTTTTTAGTTTCAAATGTGTTAATATTTACTAGCGGTGAGATTGCATTCTTAAACTAAGACAATACATTTGAAAGAACCTCTGAGTAATGCCATGCAAGAGAGTGAATATATGCTATATTTTGCCTGCTGGGGTGTTGATTTCTTTAGAGCAAATCTGAAAGTGAAATTGGCAGCAGATGTCAATTCCTTATATACTGACTGTATTTAGTGTAGCAGGAGGCCCACAACCAGTCATTAGTGGATAAGTAGATGACAGTTGATAACACTTCTAATTTAAATTATTTGGATGTTTATGAATACTTATTAGAGAGGCAAATTATTAAAGAGGCAATAGAAATGTCAGAACATATTCACGCTCTTACACAGCATTACCCACAAGTCATTTCATCAATAAATAGCAACCATATAAACTTACACTTGATTAATAATACCAACTACTTATTAGTTATACTTTTTGCTATATTTTTAAGATTATGAAATGGCATTAGCTGTGGCATGACCACACCAGGGGTGGGTTTCTCGCCCCGTTCCAACCGGTTCGGTTGGAACGAGGCCGGCGGCGTCCTCGCGCACGTGTGCGGCGTCCTCGTGCATGCGTGTGGCGCGCGCGTGCACGCGCGTGGCGCACGCATCCGTACTAGCGTCTGTGCGATGCTCCAGCTGCTCCTGGAGGATCGCGCAGGCGCTGTATGCGTCCTGCGCATGCGTGGAAGCGCAGAATTCATCAAAACCGGGTAAGGAGCGGGCGCGGGGGGGGGGCCTTCGCCGTTCCCGGAAGTTACTTACTTCCGGGTTCGGCGACCAACCGGATCGCAGGGACCGCCGCGAACCGATTGAAACCCACCCCTGGACCACACGTATATCAACCATTTGTTGGGCTTCTAACTGTTTCACTGACTTTTAATCTGAAAATGGCTTAACTGTCTAGATACTGTCTCACATAACACTTTTTAAGAGTGAATTGAAATATAATACTTTCTTTTTAACAGTAAACAAGTCTTGCCCTTTTGTTTAATGATCTTTTCTATCTCAGACTCAATCAATCAATGTGAGAGCGGAAAATTAATCAGGCAGCATCTTTTAAAAACATAAGATAAAATAATGGTAGAGAAAATTTAGAAACAAACCAACTACAGTAAAATGCTTAATATCTCAAATGTTTCTAAAACAATTTATTTATATTTATTTATTTGTTTGTTTATTTATATTTATTTCTATGTGTAGTAACATGTGTGTGTGCTGATAAATAAATAAAGGGAGACTAGTATAGATCTATTTCAAGCTTGAAATAGATCTATACTAGTCTCCCTTTATTTATTTATCAGCACAAATATAAAACAAATGTAACAGTAAAAATATTGGGTTTCTTCCTGGATGGTCTCCTATGACGAGCCGATGGACAGAGAATGGAAGCAGTGAACTTCCTCCCATATTTGGGCATACCAGGGGTTGTGACTTTAAATATATACATATATACATACATATACATATACATATACATATATACATACATACATACATACATACATACCAGGGGTTGTGACTTTATATATATATACATATACATATATACATACACACACACACACACATATATATGTTACTACACTCTAGTAAATGCAGAAGTAGAGCTTATGTAATACAAATAACAAATTAATCAGTGAAATTACTTTAAGCATAAAATACTGTTGAACTATTAAGTGAACAGTAATATTTAAATCTGTACATGTTAAACTGGGGTTAGCATGACCCTATCCATAGCTTGCTTTGCAAAGGTCCTGTTGTTGTGAATTTTTCCCTTTTCCCAAGAGGCTAGTTAGTTATGCAATAGAAGCAGTTCACAAACCTTGGTACAGCTTTCTTCTATGCTTGAAATGAGAAAATTATACTCTGAATATGTATTTTTTTGCCAGAAAAATTCCTAACAGAATTGAGGCCTAGAATCTTGCAGCGATCTCAGTGTTATTACTGTTGCGACGCTTGGGAGATAAGCCGTAATGACTCTTTAGATGCTTACGGTAATTGTTCAGGATTTTGAACCAACAAAGTAACTTCAGTACATGTCAGATAGTTCTTTAACATGCTTTCATATTAAGGTCTTTATAGGTGTGGTTTGTTAATACTGATTAATGTGACAACTTTCCTGGCAAATGAAATAAAATATTTTTTATTATTAATTAGAGGGGATCTTGTGTCTTAATTTCTCTTTAAAACAAAAATTACTCTGGCAGTTACAAAACGCAGTTATGAAAGTTGAGTTCAAAGCCAGTTTATGAAAGTTGAACTCCTAATAGTACTAAATCAGGGCTTGTTTAAATGAGATTTATTGGACAAGTTCAAATGGGTTCATTCAGCTTACTTCCGGTAAGCCCTAAATTGTTTGCAGATCCACAAATGGTTGGATTCACATATTACATTCAATTGAAACAAAGCAAACCAAATTAGGATAAACTTAGCGTATCTTTTATGTGATTTTTACTTGTTTAGAGTTTGATAAGCAGCGTAGAATATTGATACACGTAGGACTCAAAAATCTCTGAAACATTGATTCCAAATAAGCATCTTTCTGTTTTACTCACTTGACAGTGAAGGGAGTGATCAGCATTCTTCTCAGAAAGATCATTTTCAGATACTGGAAGACATTGTTTCTGCTGTCCACGCAAGTGCTGAAAATGGGTAAGAGTTTTGAAAGTATAATGTGAAAATTGATTACATTTGCTAAATAAGAATATGCATCAAATTTGAATTAATTGTAAAAACCTGGATTAAATCTAACAGCTTAGAAATGGTGCTGTGGAAACACCCCCCCCCCCCCAACAACAAACAAACAAAAAACCAGAAATGAGTTGTGGCAGAGTAAATGAAACCAGTTTGAGAGCAGGACTGGAAACACATGTCCCCCCAAGATATATCCAGTGTCCCTCCCCAGTGTCCGTCCCCCCCAGCGAGCTGCAGGGGTTCTGGGTCACCATGATAGCACCTCCTCCTAACTGATGGCAGAGGAAGTGGGGGGGGGGCGGGGGGGAAGCTCAGCAGAGGCGACTCAAGCTGGGGAGGGAAACAGGAAGGGAGGCAGGAGACACGAGACTGGACCACATTCACATCACAAGGCAGAGCTGGAGGGGGGTGGGTGGGAGGGGGAGAGCCCATGAATGCTCCAAGCGAGGATGAACATGATGGTGGGTCACTGGAAGCCCCTTCTGCGGCGTTTGGGGGGAGGGGGGCTGTTGTGGTAAAACTCCTGGCCAGACCCTGGGAAACCAGCCTAGAGATAGAGAGAGAGAGAGAGATACAGATACAGATACAGATACAGATATTATTTTTGTTCCTCTCTTGCATGCTATATTCAACTAAGTTTTTACTCATGCAGGTAGCCAGCAGATTTGAGATACTTTCTGGTTTTGTTCTCCATACTAATTTCCTACCAAATTTGAAATGCTTTCTTTACACATCCATATGTTTAAATTTCAGGTTCCCATTCTGTGCCCTACTCAGAAACCTGCAGCTCTATAGCTTTTTCTCAGGAATCTGTCCTTTTCACAGTACATATGTCCTACTATCCTTTCTCATTTCTCTAACATTGGGGGTTTTTTTAACCTCAAATATTTTTTATTCTCTCTCTTTCTCACTCTCTCTCTCTTTTGCTATCTTTTTTTTCTTACGTAGTCCCAAATGTTTTGATGGAATCAGATAGTTCCATACCCACCAGTGGATCTGTAGCCTTTAAACTTCCACTTTATATATTTGGCAGCAAACTTTCTCAAATAGGCACCTCCTGCATCTATCTTGCTATAACTTGTCAACTTATTAGTTCCAAAAGAACCGCTACACTGTTTGTTATGCATACTATTATTTTCCCCAGGGAAAAGCCCAATGAACCTAGTCACAAATCCATAATAAAACTCTAGTAGGAAGATAAATTTTGAAATACCAATATTACTATAATAAGGTCTTACGCTTGTATTCCGTGAAACATTATTTACCTTTGTATCCTTCAGATGTTGTAGGAACTAAATATAAATGGTTCCCTTCAGGAAGATAGAGTTATCTGAAAAATGAGCTTGCCTAACTTTTGAAGCCAAGGCCTCAGCCGCTTTCTTTTTAATTTATCAACTTTTTAATTTACATTCCAAATGTCACTTCCTCCAAAAACTCATTTCTAATTTAGCACCAGTTCTTTGAGAGATGGAATATAAAAAGAGTACATAGGCTAAATAAATTCTGAAGTTTTTATGAAATGAGAACTTAAACTGTCAGCTTACATTATTTCAGCATTTTCAGACAGGTTGAATCGGTGTCTTCTAGTTGGTATTATGTCCTCATCTGTCTTGTTAGAATGACTACAGTATTACTTCAAATATAAATCACATGCTACCTGCTTCTTCTTTTCATTTGGAAAAAAAAAACAGTGTCAAGTTGAAATATTACCAGTGAATATAACAAGCATTATTTATACAAATAAAGATATATAGTCTTTTAGAACTAGCAAAATGGGTGGCGGTTGTCTGAGATGAATAGTGGTGGTTTTCCTGATAACTTGAATGTTGTAAGTCCTACAGCATCTTATTAAGGTTGTTTGATTGTGTGTTTCATCAAACCACAGATTTGTCATTCAATATGTAGTCTGTGTATTAGATCAAGAAAAGTTATGATACTTCTTATGTAATGAAATAACAGGGTTTTTTTACTTCAGTAGTCAGGAAACGCAACTATTATTAGTCTATTATTACTATGTAGTCAGTTATTTCTAGGGAACTTCCTTTTCTAACTTGCTTCCTTGTGTACTTATAAAATTAACAGAAAGTGCTTTTTATCTTTAGTCAGCTGCAATATTGTTATTCATGTGACGTTTTGAAGGAACAGATCAGACTCAAATGGATTAACTCTAGCCCAGGAGAATAAGAGCAGCTGTTTGGAGAAAATGGGAAAGGTTAAATTAAAGCCTTGCCTCTCAAAAAAAAAAAAAATTGAGAAGGAAGATATTAAAAGACTATTCCTAAAGGATTTGTGGGTGAATCAAATGTATTAAAAAGAAGCAGTGCCTCGTGATGTAGAAGAGTTATTGCTGAAGACAGGAGAAAGTAAACTATTTTCTGCTCAATATGGCTTGGTTCCAGGTTTGGGCAGGTAAACGGCAACAGTATGAAGCATATCTAGGAGAACAGGTGGGAAAAGCTTGCCACTTCAAAAGCTCACACATTCTAGTATGGATTAAGTACTGTATTTCCATCATATTTTAAGATAAAGATTGTGACCTAAAGAGGTTCATGCAAGAATTAAGTGCAGGTTTACCATATTTTTTGGAGTATAAGATGCTCCAAAGACACACCTAGCTTTTGGGGAGGAAAACAAGGAGGGAGGGAGTATGCCTCTGCCTCCCAGCAAATTGCCTCCTTGCAGCAAACAGTACAGATGAAATACACTGTTTGTGGTGTTACATTTCAGACAATACTTGTACAGATTCTGTTAAAATCAATGTGGCTTTCTGGAAGTATACTTTATTCTTTGCTATTTAAAAAAAAAGATACAATAGCATTGGGCCTCTTCAGATCAAGCATTTATTTTAAAAAGCTTCTTCATTTTGTTCAGTTGTCTGGAACAATAATAAAGGCAGTCTTTTAAAAAATAAGTCTAATAATTTGAACATTCTGTAGGCATTTATAGTTATTGACTCACCTCCTTACAGCAAACAGCCTGTTTCAGTTTAGCCTGATTAGAAGGGGAAAAAAATCTGCCTCTGCCTCCTAGCAATTTGCCTCCTTGCAGCAAACAGCAAGTTTCACTTTCAATTTCAGCATGGGCCTTCCAATGATCAGCTGTTTCAGGCTGCAGGGATTGCCATAGCCTATTGCCTCCTCTGCAAGCCCCATTTTCCCATTTGTTACGAGGAGGTAAATTGCTGGGAGGCAAAGGGTGGGGCCAGTGGGTGGGCAGAGCTACATTTGGTGTATAAGACGCGCCCAAATTTTCACCCTCTTAGGGGGGGGAAAGGTGTGCCTTATACTCCAAAAATACAGTACATTGCAAAGCTAAAAACCAAAAGTAAACTAGATGTTTGAGGGGGAAAGAGTGGGGGTTAATTACTCCCAAATTCTTCTCCAAGTATATAGTTACTTTGGAGGAATCTGAGGAGCAGTAGAGATGCAACTTAAGTTGACTGCAAAATAGAACATTAGGCCTGTTGGAAATAAACATAAATCAACAAGTTGACTATTTTCTTGGGCTAAAATCCTGATTTCTCCCACAAGTATAACTTAAATCACAGATTAGCAACAACCTGATCTAAAACTTCTTAGAAAGAAGCATTGCAAAATGAACTAAATCAGGAACATTACAAATGGGAGTCCTGGTAGAAAATGTTACAATTTGGCAGGAGCAACTTTCAAAGTTTCGCTTTCTCAATGAATAAATAATAATTTAAAGAAAGACAGACAATGAAGGGCCTTGAGAAGGCTAAATGTTCAGATAGATAATTTAATTACCATGGCTTTCTCCTTTCTTTTATTCTAATTGTCCATTTTACTTCTTCAAAAATTCAGCTTTGTTTTGTTTTCTGTTTTTGTCAATCAGCAAAAAAGTACAGATACCTACTTTTTATATTCTGCAGTTTTGGGCATTTAACTATATAAATATTGTTTGAAGAACTGAACAGGTATTAAAGTTCAGATTTTCTCTAGTGACAAGAAAGGCATAGTCTCCTTTGATTGGGTAATCAGAATGCTGATTTTCCTGACCAATAGTTAACATGGATTGTGTTATATGAAAAATAGCTATAAGAAGATGTTAAAATAATTTCCTTGGAAATGAATGTCTTTAAAAACACCCAAAACTGGCAAAATAAAAGTGTATAATAATGCAAATTTCTAATAGTATGTAACAATAGATCTGCTGAAAATATTGAACAGGAAACCTTCGGCTGTTCCTGACGAGTCAGTTGGTTTCTGGGAAATACTTTGCTTCTGTTAGGATATTCTGCTTTATCAACTTAAGTTTTGAATTAATTTATCAACTGCTTATAAATAAGTGCTAAGGATAATTTTAAAATAGATATAAGATTGTCTGCTATCTATTGATAGTTTTTAGGTTAGCTACTTCAATGTTTAATTCCTGAATATTCTCACCTGCCGCTCACGTAGAACCATCACCCCACCCCCGCCAGTTCGCTAAGTCAGAGAGGTTGGAGACCGCTATCTTAAGTCAAGAAGGATCTGAATGGAATTTGTTAATGGAATACGATTAAATGAAAAGCGATAATAACAGAAGTGTTTCTTGATTTGATTGTAGCGAGAATATGGTGTCTTCAGATGACTTGTTGGCTTGGCTTAGGCCCTACTGTGGAAATGATTCTTTACCAGTGAAGCCTCGCATAAGAGTGCTGCAGATTTTGGAGCAAGCTTTTCACCTAAGCGACGAGGATAGCAAACTGCTTATACTGTTTAGAACACAAGCTGTTCTCAAAGCCTATTGGCCCCAGACTCAGGTAGGCAATCTCATATGGCAATGATTCTTCTTTACTAATACACAAGTTATTTACGAAACAGTTGTTGCTAGACCTTCATTGATTATTTAGGCCATACAGAGCACTTATGGGTTTCTTCTCAATTCTGTTAAACAGGAGCTTGTTTGTACTAAATATTTTTTTTTCACTTAAACCAATAAATATCTAGAGTGATTTTTCATTTTCTAATTCCTGTTCTTCGTTAATGGGTTTTAATAAAATTAAAATTAAACCTGTAAATTAAGACATAGCTCTTGAGCATATAGCATGAAAATAAGTCAAAATTAAGTATACATTATTAAAATTGCATATGGTTCTCAGAAAGCAGGAAAAGTTAGTGAGTACAAGGGTTTTCATATCAACTGAATTATTATTTCCTTTTTATCTTGTCTTTTATAATACTTAAAAAGCATTTCTCTTAAGTAGCTCAGTTCCGGGTTATTACATGTGTACATCCACATAGGTCTCTTGATAATAAGAATATGTTTTTCATTGTTTTCCATTGCCTTCTTCCAGAATGTTTTTCTTTAAAAATTATGTGACTCTAGACCAGAGGTGGGTTCCTACCAGTTCGCACCTATTCGGTAGAACCGGTTCATCAAATCTACGGAACCAGTTAGAAGAGGTTCCACCAGTGGACCCGGAAAGCAGGCCACACCTATAGAAGAGGTTCCAAAAAGTTTTGAAACCCAGCACTGCCAAGGATCTTGTAACTTGACAGCTTTAAGACTTGCATGCTTCAATGCCAGAGTTTCTGAATAGCTACTTGGACCGACCTAAGTACTAATTCATAATTTCATATCCGGTCACATGGGCGGCAAGCCACTCCCATCCAGTCACATGGGTGGCAAGCCACTCCCACAAAGGAGGCCACACCCACAGAGTAGGTTCCGACAATTTTTGAAACCCACCACTGCTCTAGACAGTAGAATAATTACTTCCCATCCAAGTGTTCATCGGCTCTTGTGTTGCTTATGTTTTTTTGTGATCAATCAAAGTTGGTTAAACTAACTTTGGCTAGGATACAAATAAATCTGCCATTGATTTGAGGTATGCTGGGCTTACTTCAATTACCCTTTTACTGTAGGATAGCAATTGAAGCATTCAGTGTTAATGGCATTTTGCAACATAACGTTCCTACCGTGTTGTATGTAGTCCCTGGTTTCATTTTGAATTATGAAATGGTATTTGAGTTTCCCCCCTTGAATTAACTGTATTTGTTTTCAGTGACACTATTCTGTTGGCAAATAAATGCTTAGGCAAAGTTTATATTGTTTTATTACAGCTATTTCTAATTCTTACTTGTGTGATCTAAACTGCATAGGAACACGACAAATTAAGATATTAAAAAAACAAATTAGCAATTGGCTGAGATAAGAGCGACAGTAAATAGGAATGAAATAAACTGAATGAAATAAATTTCATGATGGCTGAATGATGAAGTATGTTAAGATCCTACCCAACATTTCTTCCCTCCTCCATCCCCAAGGGAAAATTAGACAGTTCAGATCAGAACTACAGAATACAGGGTTGGAAGGGACCTTGGAGGTCTTCTAGTCCACCCCCCTGCACAAGTAGGGGACCTTATACCATTACAGGGAAGTGGCTGTCCTATCTCTTCTTAAAAGCCACCAGTGATACCATATATATCATGTATGGTGTATGGGTGATTCTGGATCTGTAAACACAATTATTCATACATTTTACCTAGAAGATATTTTAGGTCAGCTTTTAGCTTATATTCTCTCACCAGCAGGGAGGGGAAAAGAAAAGTTCCTTAAAAGAAGTAGTGAGAAGGGTAGCAAATGGCAGATTTTGGTCATTTTGCCCTGCTTGTTGTAGACATTGGTTTACTCTCATGGAGAAAATAGGATCACACTGTAATTTTTATATATGTAATAGCATACACTGAACTTCGTGTTGAGAAGCCATTACAAGAGAAATTACTGTACTCCAGCTAAGATGCTTAGAACTTTGATGTGTAATTTATCTAAGTTACAGTAGAGGAATATGAGCTAAGTCAAGAAGAACAAGTAATTTATCCTATTATGAGTTTCTTCTCGGGGGGAAAAATAGCATAATCATTTAACAATCAGTACCCTCCATTTCAAGATCATTTTTGATGAAGCAAAGAGCCACTGCTTTTCTATGAGTTCATAATGACACATACATAATTGTGTGTGTAAATCAAGGAAATCTCAGTGGGAGAACAAAATATATTGAATCAGTGGAGGAATTTCATTCCATTTTCATCTTTTGATTGTAACACAGTACCTGAAGATAAAAGCATATGTTATCTTTGACTTGTTTTCAAGGAGCCTTCTCTTGTGAATAGATATGAATTTAATAGATTTTTTACTAGAATTTCATTGGGCTTGAGAATGTATTGTAGCAATTAGAATCTTCTCTCAAGTGTCTTGTTTGTAATTCTGCTTTTAAGGCTGTAGTAATTCAGATTCACATTGCAGTGAGGAACTGAATAGTAGAGAAATACATTTACAAATTGAATTAATCAGCATGGGGTTTGCTAAGATACAAATAAATCTGCTATTGATTTGAGGTTTGGCTAGTATGAACAGATAATTTTATGGTGTTTAACAAATGCATATGGTTAATTTAAATTTCCAGAAAAGAAAACGCTTGGCTTCCTTGTATCATATGCTTCAGCAGCCCTGTTTCCTAAACTCATTTAAAGACCATTCTTTTAAATGCTGATAGTGCTTATGAAAATTAGTATTTCAATAGTATCATTATGGATAAAGTCCTCTAGAATCAGATATGGTATCAAGTATTACAGAATTCACATTGAGATGAAAAAAAAATGTAAATGAGAAATAACATTGTGTCAACATTTTAGCATTTTTCAGTTTGAATATTTATTATAAATATTTATCTTTATAAATATAAATAATATTTATTATTATAAGACATTTATTGAAAATGTGTATGTATTCCTGTATTAATTATAGCAGAGAATGTTCAGTAATGATCAAATATCTGACAAATCAGTATTTATTATTTGCTTTTTGGTACAAGTGTTTATAACATATTCTCATGACAATAATATTCATATTTCCAGCTTTTTAAAGAAGTTATTTTTGAATTAATTATCAACTTTCTTGTCAGATTTCACTATTTTTAACAGCTTTTTTCTCTTAATTTATATTACATATATATATATATATATATATATATATATATATATATATATATATATATATATATATATAATATATATATATTATATATATATATTTTATATATATATATATATATATATATATATATATATATATATATATATATATATATATATATGAGTTTTATTTTGATATGTAACTTGATGATTTAAAAAAAAAACCCTTTTATGCATAAATCAAAAAATCCTGTAGCATGCTTTCTATTAATATGAGCTTTTTTAAAGGAAATAGTTGGAGTTTTTATATATTAATTGAAGTTCAGTTTCTAATAAATCCAAATCCAAAAAGAACTATGGAATTGGAAGAACAGTAAAAAGATCAAGGACTTCATTTTTATTTACTTTTCCTCATTTTTTTTCTATGCAATCACTTTGCTAATAGGGATGAGGATAGAAGGCCCTTCCCTTATCTGAAGCCCCTTCCCATCTTCCTTATAAAATCCCTTCAAAATCAAAATCTGGGAATGGTCTTGCTTGCTATCAGAAGGGGGCAACACGTTTGTGGCATAGGTGTCAAACTTGATTGCATCACATGACGGATCATGACATATCACAATTTTATCTGACCTTTGCTGAGAGGTGGGGTGGGTGTGGGGTGGGCGTGGCCTGCATGTCACGTATCCAGCCCGTAGGCCGCCAGTTTGACTGACTTGTTTAAGAGAAGTTAGGTACTAAGAATAAAATTTCTTATGCTAAAAAAAGCAGAATTCTACAACTTGGGAAATCTATTCACATCAAATGTTTATACACTGCCCAGGATCACTTTAGGTGAGATGAACAGTTTTATAAATTTGATTGATAAATAAAAAAAAGACTTAACCATTTTGAATTAAAAGCATCTCTGCAAGCAGAAATGGGAGAATAAAGAATGACGGATACTCTTAAGTGAGATTAACTGCTGAATCAGTATTAAGTACCATGGAAGCATATTACTCGAATCTATTACCCAATTCCTTCTAGAGCAGGAATTTGGGTGGCATGAAGCAGATAAACGGTCTTATGACTATTAAACCAAGCAAGACGAGACAAGAATTTACTTGCCCCCTGGGAGCTAGAGAAAGCCCCATTATACAAAGATTCCCTAAGCTTCTCTGCTTGTCACCGATCTCTTCAAGCTAATTCCATTATACCTGTGGTTTTGCTCTGTCCTCCTTCATCCGTTACTGAAACCAGGAGATCTTGCAGGAGATATTTGAACTGTGAAAGTATGCGTTTCATATTCCTATTTGGGTTTGTAAGAAAATGTGTAAAAAATAAAGCAAAACATTTCCAAAATATGTTGCCAAAAAAAAACTACAGGAACTAGTCCATGCAGTTGCCGGGATTAAACATTGACTTGACGGGAATAAACAAACCCAATTTAACACAAGAATATCTCTTGTTTGTTTGTTTGTTTTTGTTTAATATGCCACCAATTTAACTGTCTAAGCAACTAATATTTGGATAATTATGTTATCTACTCTTACCTTGTATTTACTGTGAGCTGCTGCTTTCCTGAATTTATTAGGTGGAAATAACAGAGATTGAAAATGAAGAAAAAAGGTACTTTCTCTTCATGAAACTCCTGGAAAATAGCAGGAAACATGAAGAATTCCAGCATTTAGTGATGCTCCTGCAAGCTTGGCCTCCTATGAAAAGCCCAGATATGTAAGTTATTTGTTTTGCACTTTAACATAAGCCAAAAATACTTTTGGGAATTTTAAAGTAGATCTTCTCCTAGTGTTAATTCTGAGTGTACTTTCCATTTGTTAAGGGAAAAAAAAAATGTTTGTAGAATTCCCTTGTTATTTTTAAGTGGTAAGAAACTGGCACTTTGAGTCAGTGGTTGATTGATGGTATTTCTAGGCCACCCCAATTCTGAAAGACTTTTTTTGCTGTTTTTGAAGTGCAAAAAAACACAATATATTTTCTCATAGAGTCCATAAACCTATTCGTGATGATGATCACTGACCAACAAAATTCAAGTTAAAATGCATAGATATTTTCTGAAAGATTAATAGAAATTAATAAAATGGTGCAGACTTTTCAGAATTATACATACATACTTGTGTGTGTGTGTGTGTGTGTGTGTGTGTGTGTGTACACATATACATATACATGCACACATTTGAGTGGCTTAAGCTATGAACTGTAGGTGACAATGGTATTCAGTTGTTATTGCTAATACAGACCAACTAGAAAGGAACACTTCACCAAGTAGAACATACTAGCAATAGCAATAGCAGTTAGACTTATATACCGCTTCATAGGGCTTTCAGCCTTCTCTAAGCAGTTTACAGAGTCAGCATATTGCCCCCACAGTCTGGGTCCTCATTTCACCCACCTCGGAAGGATGGAAGGCTGAGTCAACCTTGAGCCGGTGAGATTAGAACCGCTGAACTGCAGATAACAGTCAGCTGAAGTGGCCTGCAGTACTGCACCCTAACCACTGCGCCACCTCGGCGCAGGTCTAAACTTGCATACAGATTCACATGAGCAACAATAGAACAGGGATACTAACATGAGAATCAGAGACCGCATGTGTACCCAACATTATATTTCAACAGCCCCATCATGCACTCCACCCCCTCAACAATTTGACACAGATGATTAGCGAATCTTCACATGCTCTTCCTCTGATATTTGGCATCATTTGCCCCTCTGGATTTTACATAGAACAAACTAGCCAAAACTTTTCACAAAATAATTAATGAACATGAAATTTGACTCAAAGGGTATATCAGAGTATTTCAGCCTTCCAGGACATTCCATCTTGAAAGGGGGAAAAATGTTAACAACAGAATTCAGTGAGAGATTGTTAAATATCAAAAAAATGTCAGGCTACCTTTGAAGATCTCAACTAACACAATGGGTTTATTTAGTACTACAAACCAACATTCAAAATGAGTCTAATAGTCTTAAAGCATCTTTTCTAATTAACAAAGTGTATTAAAAGGCACAAGCTATCATGACCTATTTCTTGCTTGGTCAGTTGGATAGAGTAGCTAGGATTTGCAATGGGATGAAATGAATGGGGAAGGAAGGAGAAAAACAGGTTGGTTGTGCAGATGAAGGTTGCATGAAAGACAGGTTAAAATTTATCAATTAAAAAACATTGCATTTGTTAAGACCTTCAGAGATAGCCTAAAACCTTTGGATGTACAATCTCTTGCTCAACCACATTGTTAAAATCTCTTTTTTTCCCAAAAATTTATTTTGTAATCCACAATAGAATGTCCTGGATTATGGAATGCCCATTTGATGCAGTGGGCAGCAACTACTGAAAGCTTATGCCTGTTAATTAAAAAAGGATGCTACCAGAATCTTTCTGATTTTTGGTTACCATAGGCTAACATAGCTGTCCTTCTATAATGTTTCCTTTAATCATAATATTTGGTACATATTTTGTTCTGATGGAATATGGAAGATTGATCCATTAGGTTGGGAGTCCATCCAAGCTATACATTTCAGCGAAATGTTCTGAGTTGGCCTGCTTTGTTCCAAGACTGAAATAAAATATATTTTGTGTACTTTTGTGTATATTTGACCTTTATAAAGCATTGATATACACTTAGAAATCCCTGAAAGCAAAATTTGAATTTAGTAGGAAAAATGCTGCATTGAGAAATAGGGTTTTTTTTTTACATTTATTTTCTTTTTTCATCAGATTCCCCTCTTGCCTTTCAAATTACTGTATATACTCGAGTATAAGCCTAGTTTTTCAGCCCACTTTTTGGGCTGAAAAAAGCCGCCTCGGCTTATACTCGAGTCAGTGAAAAATTTGCCCGAAATGGAGGAGAAAAAGGGGCGGGGCCATGCCGCTGGGTGACACTCGTGAATGGCCCAGTGCCCCTGTGAGTTTCCCCTCCCTCTGTGTCAGTTTGCCGCGCAGCGCGCACCGCACCATCCCCCCTCCTCACGTTCTAATGTAATGCAGGGCTGTCTTACGATTCCCCTTCCTCCCCCTCCTGCCGCTCTGCAACGATGTCCCACCTCCTCCTTGTTATGGCAAGCAGCCACATAGCGATGTCCCACCTCCTCTGGTACAGTGATCCAATGATAGGAATCACTGTGCCGTGTGTCATAGGAGGCGGGACATCGCTCCCGCGGCTGCACGGGACATCATCATCACAGCGGGACATCAGCATCATGAGGTGAGTGAAGTATTTCATTGAATACACCGCTAGTTTACTGTTTTTCTTTGAAATAAATATTCAAAAACATTATTGGTATCTATTTTTATTTTTGAAATTTACCGGTAGCTGCTGCATTTCCCACCCTAGGCTTATACTCGAGTCAATAACTTTTCCAGTTTTTTGTGGTAAAATTAGGTGCCTCGGCTTATATTCGGGTCGGCCTATACTCGAGTATATACGGTAAGCTATGCATATACCACTTACCACTTAGACTTATATGCCACTTTACAGTGCTTTTACAGCCCTCTCTAAGCGGTTTACAGAGTCAGCCTATTGCCCCCAACAATGTGGGTCCTCATTTTACCGACTTTGGAAGGATGGAAGGCTGAGTCAGCCTTGAATCTGGTGAGATTTGAACTGCCAAATTGCCAGCCGCTGGCTGTCAGTAGAAGTAGCCTGCAGGACTGCACTCTAATCGCTGCGCCACTGCAGCTTGTGGCTATATATGGATTTTTTATACGGATAAAATATCCAGCATGCTTAGATCTATGGTGTTTTTAAACAATCCATTATGCCATAATTTCATTGTTTTCCTTTTCAAAAAAAAAAACTAAATTTCTGACTGCAATTGGGAAGTGTTATAGTATAGAACTACTCCTATCTGCCTAGCTTTAAAAGTCTCCTAGCATTTTCCTTTTTGACCCATTTATTCTGAGTAAATTGATTGAAGAATAAAGGGGGGGGGAGAGAGAGCACTTTACAAGTGTAAAGAATAAAATTGTTTTCTTCTCTTTCTAGCCACTGAGCCATGTAAAACTGAGCACTAGTTGTCTCTTGACAACTCAGAAAATGAACTTTTGTAATCTGAGTTCCTCTAATGACAAATGACAACTGTTTTGGTTTTGCTTGATAATATTCCCCTGAGCTATGGAGTTTTATATTGTTCCTTGGATTTATTCTCAAGACATTTTTCCTATCAAAATATCGTCTGGAAAATTTGTTGGGTCAGACTGGTGGGGCCACAGGGCAAAAGTAAAAAAAAAGTTCTACTGTATAAGTAGATTTTGGGTCATGAAATGTTGGCTTTTACTTATTTACCCCTCTTCAGTTGATTTTTGGCCAAAAAGAAAAAAAGGAAACCAAAACCCCCTTAGGGTGCCGTTGGCCAGACAGTGTCGGCTAGCGACCCCCAGGGGGAGACCCTTCTCTGTGGGAGCGCCTTCCCTCTGGAATGAGCTGCCCCCGGAGCTTCATATAATCCCCGACCTCCGGTCCTTCCAACACGCCCTAAAAAGTTGGCTTTTCCAGCAAGCCAGCCTGGCCTGAATAAAACAAAATAAATTATTGATCATTGTTAATTTTAATTCAATTTTTAATTTTTTATTGTAAATATCAATTGGGGTTTTTTTGGATACTTTATTTAATGTCCCTTTTAATTTTTGTAAGATGTGTTTTCTTTTATGTTGTACGCTGCCCTGAGTCCTTGGGAGAAGGGCGGCATATAAATCCAATAAACCTAAATCTAAACCTAAACCTCAGTCAGATCCAATTTGAACTGAACTGTTTTGCCAATTCGTGGTGGCTGCTTATCTCCAACAACTGCTTCCTGTCGGGGCCCTAAGGAGCCCGGGTGGTGAGGCGAGGAATGGCTTGGAGGGGAGTGGCGAGGAGAGGCTGGCAAGGCGCCATTCAGTGTGAGCGACATCGAGTTGGCCATGCTCACCCAGTCACATGACCACCAAGCCACACCCACCCACCAGGTCATTGGGCAGATCCAGCAAGCCAGCCTGGCCTGAACAAAACAAAATAGATTATTGATTATTGTTAATTTTAATTGAATTTTTTTTAAATGTTATTGTTAATCTTAATTGGGTTTGTTTTGCATATTTTTTTTTTTTTAAACTTTTGTAATATGTGTTTTTTTAATGTTGTATGCCGCCCTGAGTCCTTGGGAGAAGGGCAGCATATAAATCCAATAAACCAAACCAAATCAACCAAACCAAAACTACCGTATGTAACTACCCCCATTATGGCATAATGTGTTTTCTCACTGAACTGATTTGCCAGAATGGAGACTTGCCATTCCACAATGTTAATTCAGTTATGTATTCAACTATTTTATCTGGTCTCTTTATTTGAGTTGTCACATTCCAGATGACCTCTGGATTTTTTCAAAGAAAAACTGTCACTTTATCAAAGACATCATCCTTGACTAGAATGCACCCAGTCGTGTACATTTGCATAGTTTTACATGAATAACTCATTTCTGACAGGGAGAAATACTTTGTTTCCATATGATGCGTTCATTAGTCACAGCATCCATAGGCTTTCCTGAAGCATAAAAAAAAAGACGGTGAATGTCGCAACTTCTTATATATTTCATAGCTTTAATAAGTTAGGTGCTTGTATTAAAATTAGTCCTTTTCAAATAATTAGAATAGCATTTTCCTAATGTAAGCTGTTTTAGTTTATTAATAGTTCACAATCCAATTAAAGAGAAAAATAAGAATGTTTAATGCTATGATTCTCCCTCTTCATCATTCATTAATGATGATCCAGAAGAAAAATTGCAACTTCATTCTTAATTTCCAATAATAGTCACATGTCTGAAATTCAAAGCCCTATAGATCCCTAGGTGGATCTATAGACAAATGGATGTGGAATGTGAGAGGCAGAAAATGAACAAAATGTTAAGCTTTAACTCTATAGAATAGATAAATTGTATGGATTCTTACATTAATTTATTTTTGAGGAGAGCATTTGTGGGTAAACCTAGTCGTGGCAAATTTATAATTTATGAGTATTATTACATTTTTACCTTCTGAATTTTACTATAATGGATGCCACAGTATACAGATATATCAAGTGCGATAATTGTGCCTAAACTCAACACCGTTGACCAAGACCTGTTATAGAACACATGCACTGCACGAAATGCACCACAGGAGAACGAGCTGGTTTCACACCAGAGAGAAAGATGAGTGGCTCTTACCGCAGTGTTCACCCAAGGCCTTCTCCCTTCCCATAACTGACTCACAAGTGGGCGCCACAACCAGCCAAATTCACAACCATCAGGAACCTAACTGCCTGCACGGAGCACCAGTTCATCTCCCCACTTAAGTGGTGCCTATCTATCACTCTACCTGGTGGCACAGTGATTAGAATGCAGTACTGCAGATTAACTCATTGCTCATTCCAGGAGCTTCGATTTTGAGCGGCTCAAGGTTGACCCATCCTTCCAAGGTCGGTAAAATGAGGACCAAGATTGTTGGGGACAATATGCTGACTCTGTAAAACCGTTTAGAGAAGGCTGTCAAGCACTGTGAAGTGGTTTATAAGTCTAAGTGCTATTTGCTTCTTGCATAGAACATGCTCTCAAACTGTAGGGTGGACAGAAGCTAAGGCAAATGGCAGGAGCTCCCCCTGTGTGACCCGACAAATGTGCGAACGTCAAAAGCGTGCCGACAAAACCGCGGCGCTAAAACCGCGATGTCAAAAGCGCGCCGACAACAGCGCGCCGACAAAAGCGCGCCAACAGAAGCGCGATTTAAGTTAGGGTTAGGTTTAGGGTTAGGTTTAGGGTTAGGGTTAGGTTTAGGGTTTGGTTTAGGGTTAGGATAACAGCGCCCTTCTGTTGGCGCGCTGTTGTCGGCGCGCTTCAGCGCTCATTCGTCGGCGCGGTTTTGTCGGCACGGTTTTGTCACCGCAGTTTAGTCAGGGGCGGTTTTGTCGTTTGCGCATTTGTGGTGGAACCCTCCCCCTGTCATCATGACGATGATGGTGACCATGATGATACTTGGGCTCAAACCACTGGATCATCTCCAGCGTCATTAAGCCACTGAGCCACCATGCCTCTCTTATTACCAACTTTTAAATGATTAACAAATATTTATCTGATTTTAAAAAAAAAAAAAAAAGTCTCAAGTATTATTTGCTTCTGATCTCAGTTTTTATTCTATTATCACATTTTATTTAATATTACAGAAAACACATATCAACCTTCATGACATGTGCTTATTCTGTCTACCCTAAGAAGCAGCTTGCTCCTAATAAAGTTCCGTCTCTCTTGGCCACAAGTTGTTGGTTTTTTTTTATTAAAATAATTTGTTCTGTTAATCTTTTTTTTTTTTTTGCATATTTGTTTCTAAAAAGTCACAGACTACATGCACTTTAAAAGCAGTTCATCGGCGTTTATTGTAAAAGTTACACAAAGCATTCGCATTCAATAAATGTTGTCAAAAATTCACTATTTGAAAGTACATGTAGGTAGATAACGCACAATAGAGATCGGATTGCTTTTACTGCTCGCAAGAAAACTTCTTTTCCTTTATTTTAGAACATGTTCAAGTAATAATCTTTGGGTTAAACTGGGAACAATGATGCTTACGAAGTGCCTACAGGAGCAAAAGAAAAGTGTGGGAGATGAGATTCTGGCGATCTGCCGCTCTTTATACGAGACGAAGCAGAAGCTCTCTGCAGAGGTAAGTCTACCTGACTAGAGTCCTTGTTAGACGGGACCCAGTTTACATGGACAATAAACTCGTTAATATATGTAACTAGCCGATAACCCGGCATTGGCTAGGTATTTATCTATAGGGGGAAATTGTCCAGCCCAAATGTAATTTCTAATATTGGTTTTCCCCCTTACCAGAGGAAGTCCCCTTGTGGAGTACAGTGAAGCCGTTACCATGGCAACTCCACTGTGCTGTACAGTAGAAGCCATTTTATGGCAGTACAGTAGAAGCCATTTGAAGGCACAACAGGCTGTATCTTAATAGAACACACACTCCAAGGGGTTTTGGGGGTGTCTTATACCCAGAGTATTTGTTTCCAGAGAGTAAGTCATTTGTGTACCAAGTTTGGTTGAAATTGCTCGAGGCGTTCCAGAGTTATGCTGGAACATACACACACACAGCCATTAGATAGATAGATGATAGATAGATAGATAGATAGATAGATAGATAGATAGATAGATAGATAGATAGATAGATAGATAGATGATAGATATCTCCGCTCGGAGTGTATGTTGGTGTGAGACGAGTGGGGTCAGAACAGATAAGATTTAAGATACATCCCTTTCCTGGCACTTTGAGTGGAGGCAGTGAGTAGCTGAGTCTAAGAAGTAAGTGATAGAGGAGAGTGTTGTGCTGGTTGCCTTTAAAAAATCACTAGTATAACCCCTTCTGGACATACCTTCTAGCTACACTAGATAATTGTTCTTCTATCTCTAACCTTTCTTTTTTAAGGAAATGTATTTGTTTTTAATATGTTAAATCAATTTATTTAGATACCCTATCAACAAGTGATTTTATTATATATTGTTTTAATTTGTGTATATTATGTATAATATACACAAATTAAAACAATATATAATAATTAAAAAACAGCAATCCTGGCATTTTTGAATGCATGACTTTTGAAAGTTAATATCACTTATTTGGGGGTTAGCATTAATGTTTTTCTGTAATTGTACATTTCCTATTTATTTCATCAGCTTATTGTATTTTGGTCTTTAAATTATTATTGTACGTTGCTGTGAATCTTAAGATTGTGGAGAATTACCAGTATAATAAATATTTACGAATGTGATATCGTATGTAACAAAACATTGCAGTAAAGCTTCAAACCCAATAAGATTGGAGTGGTTGATATCATCGTCATCCCATTTTTTCTGCAGGAACTCAAAAGTAGAGAATGTGGTATTTCCTTCTCCATTTTTCTCCTAAAACTTCAACCTTGTGCAGTTTTGTTGGATTGAAAGTAAATGGTTAGTGAGTTTTTTGGGTTGAGGATGGGCATGGATCTGGCGCTCTCCTGATCCTGACCCAACATCTTAAGCATTATCCTAAATTGCCAGGATTGCCATTAATCTTGAATTTCAGCTATTGCTAACCAGAAATAACAGCTGTTCAATATTCAAACAACACACTAAGGAGTCACAGTTGGCTGTGGTTGAAGTTAAAGATGGTGTTTGTGATTGTATTAACTATTTAAACTGATTTATACTATTGTTTGAGTGATTGCATGAGAAAAAAGAACCAATAAATTAAAGGAATTGTGGACGAGGTAGTAAAATTAGAAATATTGAACTTTCTATCATCTCTTACAATTTTGTATTAGAGGCTTATTTCTGGTAAACGATAACAAAAGGCTTGTAGAGCAGAATGTGAAATACTGATCATATATTTCTGCACATTTTTCGTATGACCAATTTCCAGAGGTGGTGATTTGGGGGGATGTTCCTGATAAATAATTAATGCCAATCTTATCTAATAGGATAAGAAAACATCATTTGAAACTGTGAAGATGTTCAGACAGTATTGTGCTAAGTGACTACAGGCAGAATTGGATATTGCTGTTTAAAGGAAGTTTTACTAAAATGAATATACGAAAATGTTCTGGAATGAAAGCCTGTTTTGTATTGTTGAAATTTGGTACAAATTTGGTACAAGTGAGATTTGGTATGCCAAATCTCAGTTGTACCTCAGGTTTTGTATGTATCTGTGTGTGAAAGAGAATACCATTGGATCAGTGGTGGGTTGCAATTTATTTTACTACCAGTTCGCTCGCGCACGCACTTGCACTCACACGATCATGCACAGAAGGGTCCGGGCAGGTGAGCAGAGCTTCCAGCCGCTGCCCTACTGGTTCACCCGATGCAGGACGAACCTGTAGCAACCCATCTCTACATTAGCAATAGCAATAGCAGTTAGACTTATATACCGCTTCATAGGGCTTTCAGCCCTCTCTAAGCGGTTTACAGAGTCAGCATATATTGCCCCCACAATCTGGGTCCTCATTTCACCTACCTTGGAAGGATGGAAGGCTGAGTCAACCTTGAGCCGGTGAGATTAGAACCGCTGAACTGCAGATAACAGTCAGCTGAAGTGAAGTGGCCTGCAGTACTGCACCCTAACCACTGCGCCACCTCGGCTCTTACATTGGATGGATGGATGGCTACAACTTACATGCAGCTTCATTTCCTGGAACTTTTTCAGCATTGATTGTTCAGTGAATGTGTAGGGATAAAATAAGGTAGGGAGACAACACAGAACTTGGTTCCTGAAACTCTTTCCTCCACCTTTATGAGCAGTAGCCATAGGTGACAACTGATGGTCTTCTCTAGGGCATCTCTTCAAAATGTTTATACTTTAAATCTTCTCCATGCCGTTCTTATAAAATGAATTTTCAAATCACTGGAACAATTCAGTCTTTTGCTCCATTCAGTCTTTACGTTTCCTGAGAGGCTGAAATTTCACCAGAGGTACCTGCGAGACCACCTACTGCCACCGGTAGCCTCCCACCGTCCCGTGCGATCCCACAGAGTTGGCCTCCTCAGGGTGCTGTCAGCCAATGTCGGCTAGCGACCCCCAGGGGGAGAGCCTTCTCTGTGGGAGCGCCTTCCCTCTGGAATGAGCTGCCCCCGGAGCTTTGTATAATCCCCGACCTCCGGTCCTTCCGACGGGCCCTAAAAAGTTGGCTTTTCTAGCAAGCCAGCCTGGCCTGAACAAAACAAAATAAATTATTGATTACTGTTAATTTTAATTCAAATCTTTTTTTAAAAAAAATGTCATTGTCAATTTTAATTGGGTTTGAGATATTCCATTTAATTTTTTTTTTAACTTTTGTATTATGTGTTTCTTTTAATGTTGTACGCCGCCCTGAGTCCTTGGGAGAAGGGCGGCATATAAATCTACTAAACCTAAACCTACTTGCTTGCTTTAAAAGGAATCAGGTTTCCGTTTTGGACAGAATCCTTGATAAAAGGATTTCCCGAGGAGAGTGCAAGTTGGGTCCTTCCAGTTGACTTCTTACACCAAGGTTTTCTATTCGTTTTCAGTGCATAAAAAGCCTGTGTTTGCTGCTCCTGAAGGAATCTCTTCTGCTGCCCTCCCTGAAGCTACTTCTGGAAAGCAGAGACCAAGATCTACACTCCATGGCTCTGGAACAGATAACAGCAATTGCTAAGGTAATTGAATTAGCCTTTCTTCCCCATTGGAAGCAATAAATTAGTTAATGTGTCATTATGTAGGAAGCTAGGCCTCTTGAGTGTAATACAGCTATTATGCCTTTCCAAAGCTTTTATGCCTATAATCTATACAACTGTATAGAATACTGATCCCCAACTTTTGTGGCTCAGTGGTCCAGCTGTGTGTGTGTGTGTGTGTGTGTGTGTGTGAGAGAGAGAGAGAGAGAGAGAGAGGGAGGAGAACAGGGCCACGCAAACAGCAGGCCGATAAGCAGTAAGTAAGTAAAAACTTTATTATGGTCAAAGACCAACAATACACGTTAGTTTTTACACGATATCAAAAAATACTAACATTAAAATATAATTAAAAAGTATTGACATTAAAAGTGGATAATAACATAATGGTCCAGAGATTGTTAGAGGTATGTACAGATAACTGGTATCAGATGACAACTATACTTCTGTAGCCAATTTTTTCCTTATGGACATTGCAGCAGCACAGAACTTTGCCACTGCATACGTGGTAACCAGGTTAGTGTCCTGGAGGAGGAAGCCTAGATAAAAATGGTCTGCCCTCCCTGGCAATCTCTCTAATAAGGGGAGAATATGTACAGACCTACAAGCTCTGTGTAGCTCGCAGTGTAATAGAACATGTGAATTATCTTCCACTTCTCCTATATCACATATACAAATGCGTTCTGCTATAGGTGTTTTCTTATACCTGCCCTGGAGGAGTGCTGAAGGAAGAATATTAAATCTGGCTCTGAAGAAAGCTATTCTTTGTTTTGGGGAGATCAGGTCATTTAGATAAGGCCGATAAACACATGCGCAGCTCCACTCATGTGAGCAGCAGCCCTGACCACATGCCTGCCCCTCATGCAAGTGGAGCTGTACACTTGTGTGAGTGGAGCCATGTGCCACATGCCCTGGTCTGCCTCTCACACAGTCCAGTCCTGAATAGGCCGTGGCCCAGGATTTGGGCACCCCTGATGACTGACTAAGAGTTCATTTTTATATGCTCAAGATGGTGAAGACTAATAATTTTTTCTCCCAATTATTTTATTTTGCATTATATCTTCAGCCATTTGGTCATCAAAATAACAAAATGTGTTATACCTGGGATGGCTTAGACAATCCATTTGTCATCAATTCTGTGTAGACCGGAATATATTGAGCATAGTACCGTGTTTCCCTGAAAATAAGACCTCCCAATAATAAGCCCAATCGGGCTTTTGAGCACATGCACTAAAATAAGCCGTCCCCAAAAATATTGCAACACAGCAGCAATATTGCACAATGTGTGAGGTGACCACACTCACCGCCTCCTGCACCTCCAAAATAATAAGACCTCTCCGAAAATAAGGCCAAGTGCTTATTTCTGAGGTCAAAAGAAAATAAGACCTTGTCTTATTTTGGGGGAAACATGGTAGATATGGTTTTAGATATCTTGATGAGTTAGTAGCACCCAATTAGCAGAAATCTTATTAAGTTTTACTACAAAAATCGTTGTTAAGAGGCTGAGCAAAATATTTGAAAGGGATGATTCACAAAGCACAGTGGGTAGTCCTCAACTTACAACAGTTCATTTAATGACCACTCAAAGTTACAACAGTGATGAAAAAAGTGACTTACAATTAGTTTTTCACACTTATGACTGTTGCAGCATGGTCACGTGATTAAAATTTAGCTGCTTGGTAACTGACTCATGCCGGGTACAGTATCTCGGGGTCACATGATCATCTATTTGCAACCTTCTGACAAGCAAAGTCAACGGAGAAGCCAGGTTCACTTAACAGCCATGTTACCAACTTAACAACCGCAGAGATTTGCTTAACAATCTGTGGCATATATTTAAAAGCTCCACTGTAGACACACAGCATAAATATAAATGGTATACAGAATCTAATTTATAACAGGGGTTGTGACTTTAAGTATATACCTCCCACCCTGGCTGGCTGATAAGGAGTCGTTCTCTGTAGCTCAAATGGTTAATTCCCTGCCTGGGAGGCAATAGAGCACAGGTTCGATTCCCAAAAACTTGGGTATGGCTAGCTGATGAGAGCTAAATAGCTTGAAATAGATCTATACTAGTCTCCCTTTATTTATTTATCAGCATAAATATAACATATATATATATATATATATATATATATATATATATATATATATATATATATATATATATATATATATATATATATATATATATATATATATATATATATATATATATATATATATATATATATATATACTTAAAGTCACAACCCCTGGTATGCCCAAGTATATACCTCCCACCCTGGCTGGCTGATAAAAGGAGTCGTTCTCTGTAGCTCAAATGGTTAACTCCCTGCCTGGGAGGCAATAGAGCACAGGTTCGAATCCCAGTAAGGATATGGCTAGCTGATGAGAGCTAAATAGCTTGAAATGATCTATACTAGTCTTCCTTTATTTATTTATCAGCACAAATAAAAACACACACACATACATACATACATACATACATATATATATATATATATATATATATATATATATATATATATAGTCAGAACCCCTGGTAAGCCCCAATTATGGGAGGAAGCTAACTGCTTCCATCATCTGTCAATCGGCTCGTCACAAGAGTCCATCACGACAGAAACCCAATATTTTTATTGTTGCCTTTGTTATATTTGTGTGTTGTTGTTGTTTTTTATTTACACACACATATATATATACATAAATATATACATAAATATATACATACACACACACACACACACACACACACACACACACATTGCGGCAGATAATGTAGATTGCCCATAATTCTTTTATGGGTTACTGCTTTATACATTCCCCATTCTCAAGTTGCGCCAGGAAGGGGGAGAGAAATTTTGTTCTCTTTCCCTTTTAAAAACTCAAGAGCCAAGGAAAAGAATAAAATGGTTGTCTGGCTGAAGGACTAAGCTGATGCTCCATGTCTATGGCGAGAAATGAATGCATAAACATTCTTATACTACTTAAATAATTGGCATAAACTTAGCCGCTCATAACATTTCAAGAATCTCATTGGGTAATATTTTTTTTTTCTTTTGAGGCTTTTTTTTTTTGGTTTCCTGTTCAGGTGTTAACCATTTTCTTACGATTCAGTTCCTGCCTCGTTTAAGCCACATTATGTGGCGCTTGAATAATAGATGCTGTCGCCAGGCAAGTTTTTTTTTTTTTTTTTTTTGAGTTTTTCGTTTTTCCGTTTAAGGCTTTTTTGTTTCCTAAAGCTTTCTCCTTTTGCTTATGTTACACCCGAGAATCATAACCAGCAGCTGGAAAGCAAAATCAGAGCCTATTGATTTTCCTAGCCAGGATCACAACCGCAGATATGCAAGAGGAAATGCAGCGCTCCGCTTGCTGATCAGATGTATTATTTAGCCATTTGTTGTCTAATACTGACAGCTTTATGGATGTTTACATTTAAAGAGATAATGGTTGCGGGGAGTGCTGAAACCAGAATTTCAGCTGCTTCTGCCTGCAGTAAAAAGCCTGGCTTTTCCCCCTAGCTTTTCTGAAATTGCAGTAGCCTTGTATTTGCTGCATTATCCACCTCCAGATTACTGTTTCTGTAAATTTCCGTGATCAGAAATAACTGGTTCATCTTTGACAATGAATCTCGAGTATAAATAATTGAAGAGCCAAGGTGGCGCAGTGGTTAAATGCAGCACTGCAGGCTACTGCTAGATCAGCAGGTCAGCGGTTCAAATCTCACCGGCTCAGGGTTGACTCAGCCTTCCATCCTTCCGAGGTGGGTAAAATGAGGACCCAGATTGTTGGGGGCAATATGCTGACTCTCTGTAAACCGCTTAGAGAGGCCTGAAAGGCCTATGAAGCGGTATATAAGTCTACTGCTATTGCTATTGCTAAAGAAAGAATATTAGGTTTGCCAGTGGCATCAGGCTATAGCAGTGATGGCTAACCTTTTCCGGACCGAATGCCCAAAGCGTGTGCACACCCAAACCCCCAAAAAGTGTTGCTCCCCGAGCATGCACCCAGTGCATGCACGCACGAGAGCCAAGGTGACGCAGTGGTTAAATGCAGCACTGCAGGCTACTGCAGTTCTGCAGTTCGGCTGTTCAAATCTCACCGGCTCAGGGTTGACTCAGCCTTCCATCCTTCCGAGGTGGGTAAAATGAGGACCCGGATTGTTGTTGGGGGCGATATGCTGACTCTGTAAACCGCTTAGAGAGGGCTGAAAGCCCTATGAAGCGGTATATAAGTCTAACTGCTATTGTTATTGCTATTTTATGGACACCCCCACATACATGCATGTGCCCCCCACACGCACCCCCTGCACATGCATGCACTTGAGCCCCAGATGGCCAGCAGGAGGCGCACGTGCATGCACGGTGAAGCCATAGGTTCTCCATCACGGGGCTATAGCATTTAGTTTGGATGGAGTCTTGTCTCAAACAAGAGAACAACAAAGTTCTGCTGAGATTTGTTTTAAGTTTTGAGTTTTGTTTATAATTCTGGGTTGTGTTGAAGATTAATAATATTTAGTTTCTGGCTTCCAAATTGCACTTTTAACATGTGAACTCGTAAGCCTCAGCTCATCACCAGGGACCCCAGCCAAAAATGTTGTTATCAAAGAAATATATTTTTTCAAAAAAATATGTTTTAGAAAAAAAAATGCCTGTCAAACATTGATAATGTATAAATATATATATATTTATAAAACTACTATAAAATTCCATTTATTTAAAACATTAACAAAACATTTGACAGCTTTTCACTGACAAATAATCAATATCCATTGATTACTTTTATCAGTTGTGGATTTTATCAGGCTTTTGGTAACTTTTATTTGTTGAATCAATAAGATTGGTCATAAGTTACGATTATTTATTTTCATGCTCAGGAAGGGATTATTGTGGTAAACTCAGAAAGAAATCAAGATTGAAATACTGAAATTGTATCATGTACTCCACAAATTTGATGGTATTCCTGTTGAAGGCAATGTACTCATATAGATTCATTTTCACATATTAATTTTACCTGTTTTGCATTGTATAAGCAGTTTCAAACTCATGAATTCTAATGTGTATTTGGATGGGAAAACACCTGTTGAACTGAAAGCTTCACTGACTTAAAAATGCATTATCTCAGCTGACATTGTGCACTTCATCAGTGCCTCTTCATAGTTGCAGTAACATCCTGGGTCCATTACTCAATTAAATAAAGACAGAAACAGACTGTCCTGCTATGTGACTATTAGTCAACATGATTCCCAAATTTTTCATGTTACTCTTGATACATCCTTTTTTTAACTAGCTTTCAAACATTTTCTATCATGTGTTTGGCACAACAAACATACGTAGATAAACTAATTTTCATTCCTTAGCTTGCATTTTTAACAGAGAAAAGGATCTGATTACAGCAAAGGTTACTTATAGATCTGCAAGAGCAGTTCTCTCCTGCAAGAGTTGAGTTTGAGTTGAGTTTATTATATTTCTATGCCGCCCTATTCCCCGGAGGGGACTCGGGGCGGCTCACAACCAAGTCAAGAGGGCTGAAAGCAGTAACTTCATGATCCTATTGAGTGGATACAAGAAGGGCAAAGCTTGCTATGAAAGGAGGCTGGGCTTATTCTTTGTTATTCTCTCTGATGTTCATAAATATATTGACGCTTTCTGTAAATTTGGTGTAAGAAATATTTTGTCTTAATCTAACATTGTTCTTAAAGGAGCATAGTGGCTCAGTGGCTAAGATTCTGAGCTTGTCGATCAGAAGTTCGGCAGGTCAGCGGTTCGAATCCCTAGCACTGACTAATGGAGTGAGCTCCCATTACTTGTCTCAGCTTCTGCCAACCTAGCAGTTCGAAAGCATGTAAAAATGCAAGTAGAATAATAGTGGGAAGGTAACAGTGTTCCATGCGCCTTCAGCGTTTAGTCATGCCAGCCACATGAGACGTCTATGGATAGTAATGGCTCTTTGGCTTTGAAACGGAAGTGAGCACCACCCTTAGAGTCGGGAACGACTAGCACATATGTGCGACAAAACCTTTACCTTTAACATTGTTCTTAGTGGTCTGTTTATATATATAGCACTACTTATTAATTGCCAGAGTTCGAAAGATTGTTTGGTAAGTTTGGTTGTTTTTCAGATAAATTGTTAAAGTAGAACATTTTAAGCAATAGCAATAGCAGTTAGACTTATATACCGCTTCATAGGGCTTTCAGCCCTCTCTAAGCGGTTTACAGAGTCAGCATATTGCCCCCAACAACAATCCGGGTCCTCATTTTACCCACCTCGGAAGGATGGAAGGCTGAGTCAACCCTGAGCCAGTGAGATTTGAACAGCCGAACTGCAGAACTGCAGTCAGCTGAAGTAGCCTGTAGTGCTGCATTTAACCACTGCGCCACCTTGGCGCAGAATGTTGCCGAAATGAAAATGGGTTTAGTTTCATGCGTTTGATATGTTTGTTGCAAGCTAATATGCTCAAGTAGGAATTGCACAGTTCCAGTATTTAACTTGTTTCCTTCCCCTTGAGTATGATCCAAAAGCTATTTTCTATTTTCTTCTTTGGCGATATTTTTATTTTTCTATAAAGAGCTTTGTGTTTACATTTCAGAAACAGTTACTGTCCTGTGGCTATTTTAACATTAAATTGGTTAAATTAATAAATGTCTAAAATATCCCATGTGTTTTTCTTGCCCAGTGGCATTCCCCGTAAACATATGCCTTATGCTACAATTCCAGCATTCACCTAAGGCCATTAGCGGCTGTGCCTCTCCTGCTCTTGGTCTGCATCTGCTTCAATTTGTCTCCTTGCTTAACCCTGGGAGTCACCTTTGCAAAAACTTTTCTTCCTTAATTAGACAAAGCAAATGGGTATTTATTGCTAAAAAAAAAAACATTGACGCCTGTGCATCCTTAACGCTAACCACTCACTTTTCATGGGTCTCCTGTATCTTCTGGTTTTCACAGTTTTTTGCTGCGATTTTTAAAATCTTGTGTATATAAATCTGTCATCCAAACGACCTAAAGGTAAAAAAAAATCTGTCTTTTTGCTCCAACTTTAGTGAGCAACATTTCTCCCATCTCTGGATTTATTGGACTACCGAGATGGGAGAAATCTAGCCATCAGCCTTTAAAATCCTAAAAAAAAAAAAACAGTAGCAGCATTTGATGTCATTTCAGTTTAGACATAATCAGATTATTAATTTGCAATGTGTTAAACACATAGGAAGAAGTTTGTTAGCTTCTGTTGCTGTTTTGGGGGGGCATATTTACTTGCGGGAGGGGAGCTCACCTTGAAGTTAAAAACAACCATCCAAAAAGAATATTCAACAAAAGAGAAACATTAACCCAGTGTTTTTCAAACTTGGCAACTTTAACTTTAAGAATCCCACAGTCCGCATGCCCAGCTGGTTTGACCTAACAGAGTTGGCCTGCTCCAGTCCCATCAATTAAACAATCCACTTGTATAGATGCTGGAAGTTTGCCCACTCTATAGCAACGCCCACCCTGTGAAATGAAGTCATAATGGCTCCCACTCTACTCCTATTTAAAAGAGCCCTCAATACTAAAACTCGCACTAAGCCTGTCCCGGAGAATGTTCCCATGCTTTCCCTGCCAATAAACATTTATACATGATACTTTGGTTTCCATATATGTGTATCAGTGGTGGGTTTCAAAAAATTCTTTGAACCTACTCTGTGGGTGTGACCTCCTTTGTGGGAGTGGCTTGCCAGCCATGTGACCTGGTGGAAGTGGCTTGCCGGCCATGTGTTTTCTTTCTCTCTCTCTCTCCCTCTCTCTCTCTCTCTCTCTCTCTCCTTCCTTCCTTTTATGTCTCTGTCCCTTTTTCCTTTTTTTCTTTCATCTCTCTCATTTTCTTTCTTTTTTCTTTTTTCTTTCTTTCTTCCTTTCTTATTCTTTCTCTTTCTCTCTGTGAATCTGTGTGTGTGTGTGTGTGTGTGTGTGTCAGTGGTGGGTTTCAAAATTTTTTGGAACCTCTTCTGTAGGTGTGGCCTGCTTTCCGGTCCTCTGGTGAAACCTCTTCTAACTGGTTCGGTAGATTTGACGAACCGGTTCTACCGAACTGGTGCAAACTGGTAGGAAGCCACCTCTGATGTGTATTTGCAGGTTGGCAGAGACTACACTCCAAACAGACAAGGCCAGAGCAAAAGAATAATAATTGAATTAACTCTTCCTGACTAATTTTTAAAAAATTATCAGCTAAAGGATTTTTAGAATAGGGTTTTTTTTAAGTTGCATGCAGAAAAGCTTAATTATTATTTGTAAATGAATGAGCCTTTTCAAAAAGCTTATCGGAGACAGAGAAAGTTGGAAAGGATTGCAGTTGGATACAGTGAAGGAATAGCTGTTGTTGAGCTTTGGCAATTAACTACTCTCTGTGAGCTGAAAGAGAGTTGTGGAAGGGGAGGGGATGCAGAAATTAACAAGGGACCAATCAAAAGTCTGTAGAGATTCTTAGTCATCCAGGTCATGGTTGTCCCAAAGGTGATTTTTCAGGAGGCAACTGGACGTGGTTTTTTTTGTTTTTGTTTTTTTGAAGACATACGTTACACCTATCCTCCGCGAGCTGCTCTGGCTACCGATCGGTCTCCGGATACGCTTCAAAGTGCTAGTCGTAACTTATAAAGCCCTTCATGGTATTGGACCTGGGTACTTGAGAGACCACCTACTCCCAATTACCTCCCAAAGACCCGTTAGATCACACAGATTAGGCCTCCTCCAGGTTCCGTCCACCAGCCAATGCCATCTGGCTACTACCCGGGGGAGTGCCTTCTCTGTGGCAGCACCGGCCCTTTGGAATGAACTCCCCGCGGAGATCCGGACCCTCACCTCTCTCCAGGCCTTCCGGAAAGCCGTCAAAACCTGGCTGTGCCGGCAGGCCTGGGGTTGATGAGTTCCCCTCCCCTCTCGACTGGTATGGCTGTGTGATTTTCGTGTATTTTAATCATGTGTACTGTGTTTATGTCCCCTTTCCCCCCTGAGTCCCTCCTGGAGAAGGGCGGCATACAAATAAACTAAATACAAATACAATACAAATACATTTCACTTCTCATCGAAGAAGCTTCTTCAGCTCTGACAGGGTAGTGAGGAATGGAAGGATTTATGTTCCTTGCAGACAGCTGGTCATCTGCATCCTTTTAGAACAGGGCTGTCAAACTTCCATTGTCACATTGTCTTCACGTATTACAACTTTTTTCCCATTCGCTAAAATGGGGGTGGGCGTGGCCAATGCGTGACGCATCTGGCCCGCAGGCGGTTAGTTTGACATCCCTGTTCTAGAGGGTCATTGAAGCACTTGGAGGTTTATCTCTGTCCTCAGGGTCACCTGAGGAATGCTCCTGATTCCTGTACTCTGCAATTTTCCCTCTGGAAATCCATTCCTACTCCCACACCATTCAAAAGGGTGTTCATCCCAAATTGTATAGCTAAAAGCTTGTAGAGATTCTCAGTCATCCAGGTCATGTTTGTCCCAAAGATGCTTCCTGAAAAAGCATGCTTGGGACACGTGGCCAGCCATTTTTGCCAAACCGCAAAGACAGACAGTACTCGGAGAATAAAATGATACGTTTGGAGATTCACCCATATATCAAAAACCTATTAGAGAAAGTTTTCTTCCAATGAATGTCAGCACAGAATTTTTCTGACTTTATGGCACAAAGTTGGGAATTGTTGACCTCCACTTAACATTATGTTTTAATGGAAAGAAAATTAGTGTAGCAGTGGATTAATTCTTACGTTCTTTAAATATAGATGGGGAGAATAAAGGAAAGGAGTAGCACAATTAAAAGCAGAAGCAGACTGTTTTTTTGCAACAAAGCAGTCATAATTAAATATTGCTAGCACTTTGCTTCCTTCTCCAAATCAGTGGTGGTTTCCTTCAGATATATCCCCAAAACTGTGGTTTAGAGCAGGAAGTGAGATTATGTATGCTACCTTCTTTGATTTCCATTATATTCCCTCCTAATCCACTGTGGGGTGTTAACAGATGAGAGATAAAATGAGTTAACAAAGTGCTCAAAGAAGTAAAAATGAAAGAAATACTCGATTTGTGTTCTGTTGTGGCCTTAATCGCTGCCACACTTGACTCCAATTTGGGAAGGAGATAAGAGATTGCATATTTTGTCCAAACTGGTCTTAAATCATAACCTTTCTTTTCGCTGTGCTTTGATATTGATCTGAGTAAAACCAGTTGTCAGATAATTACGCACACTTGAAAGGCATTTCAGGAGAAAATGCCTTGCAATAGCTACTCTACCCACTGAGGAGTTTTTATAGCATAATTAATGCAAGCTGTGAAATCCATTCTCCATTTTTACACATTGATTGCCTTAAAACTCAATTTTTTTAATAAAATCTATGATTTTTTAAAACCCTTTGTCCTTTTCCTTAGTCCATTTTGGTCAACTGAAACTTTCTTTTTTTTTTCCCAGCCATGGAAGGTGCAGGTTATTTTGGATGCTATTGGCTCATATTTTTTTCCTTTTGTGGAAGCTGTTACATTTCAGCAGTATCAACATGTTGAGAAACAACAATTCATTGTCTTTTTTATTTCTCAAACACCATAAACAAACTGGGCAAATATCATTTGTCTTACTCAGTGCACTCATATACTTAGAATTTAATGTTCCGGAATTGCATTTGTGGAACAGGCAATTTGTATATAGCACTTAGAGTACTTTAATTGCCTATTTATTAGGTGTTTTTTTAAAATCTGGATTTGAAACTTGAAGGCTTTTTGTGCTATTAAAACAGCTTAACTTTCTGCAAAAGTGCTTTTGAAATGAAGTATATAGATTGCTTATATTGGAACATGGCCATCTTGTTTTTAATATGATCTGCAATTTGCAAATCACTCAAGCCTGCTGTTCTTGCTCTCAAAGCCTCTGCATCAGTTGGAAGCCAGTTTTACCACCGCATTCTAAAGGTGAAGAGTTGATTGTGGGATTCAACTTAATGAGCCATTCTGGTAGTACAACAGCTCAAAATCTGAATGAAAAGAGATTATTCCTGATGCCAGGGGTACATGAGGAACAATACTTGCTATCTAGTAAATATGCATGGATCTCGAAAGTTGTGTGCAATCATATGAAACTGTGGTTTGTATAAATTCATAACATCAAGCAGAGAAGCTTGTATATTTTCTTACCAGCATAATAGCTAGTGGATATCATAGAAAGTTGCTCAGATTACATTCAGAGCATTAGTTCAAAACTTCCATAGTAGAAAGTACCATGATCAAGTAGAGCAGGGGTGTCAAACTCGTATCCCATGGACCAGATGCCTCACACAATGGCCACCCCCCCCCCCCCCCCGGTTTAGCACAGGAGAAAAAGTCATGATACATCATGGGACGACGTGTTGATGCAAGTTTGATACCCCTGAAGTAGAGGCTTCCATTCAAATAAATAACAGAATAACAGAGTTGAAAGGGATCTTGGAGGTCTTCTAGTCCAACCCCCTGCTTAGGCAGGAAACCCTACACCACTTTAGGCAAATGGTTATCCAGTATCTAATTTAAAACTTCCAGTGTTGGAGCATTCACAACTTCTGGAGGCAAGTTGTTCCACTGATTAATTGTTCTAATTGTCAGGAAAGTTCTCCTTAGTTCTAGGTTGCTTCTCTCCTTGATTAGTTTCCACCCATTGCTTCTTGTTCTACCCTCAGCTGCCTTGGGGAATAGTTTGACTCCCTTTTCTTTGTGGCAACCCCTGAGATATTGGAACTATCATGCTATCATGTCTCCCCTAGTCCTTCTTTTCATTAAACTAGACATACCCAGTTCCTGCAACCGTTCTTTGTATGTTTTAGCCTCCAGACCCCTAATAATCTTTGTTGATCTTCTCTGCACTCTTTCTAGAGTCTCCACATCTCTTTTACATCATGGTGACCAAAACTGAATGCAAATATCCCAAGTGTGGCCTTACCAAGTCATTATAAAGTGGTACTAACACTTCACGGGATCTTTATTCTATCCTTCAGTTTATGCAGCCTAGAAATGTGTTCGCTTTTTTGGCAGCTGTTGCAGAAGGAACACAGGTGTTTATTAATTTTTACCTGCTCTCCTTTACACTAACTTATTCTGTACAATCTTTCATGATGTGTGTTCACACTCATTTTATGCATTTTATAAATGATTGAAAATACCCCCAAACTTAATTTTGTAAATGGCTCTACCCTCCATGCTTCCTACTGGGGAACAAAGTAAGGTACATTTCTCTAATTATCAACTTTTATCCAGTTGACTGGAGTAGGCTACATCTGACCCGGCACTTTCAGAATATAGGATGGATTCTTACCCAACAGAGGAGGAAAGGCAGTGATGGTAAAAGAGAAGTAGGGAAACTGAGTGGCTTATCATTCCATCTGTGATTCAAATGTACAACTTTATATTCATATTTTTCAAAAAAAAATAATGTTAGCTGTATGTTTTCTTTTTTTGTCCAGGTTGATGATTCCAACTGTGACTCTGAATTTCTTTCTTTGATCCTGGATGAGAAATTAGTAGTGAAATGCATTCCCACCGTTTATTATTCTCACCTTGTTAACTATCTGCTCACCAATCAAGAGGAAGGACGCTGGGATGCGATCGAAATAGCGAAACAACTGCAGGAAAAAGACTTTGCGGCTGAGGCAGGATCACTCCTTATGGCCTTCAAAGGAACACATCCTGCCCTCCAGACCTATGGTGCGTCTCTGACTTCTCTTAGGCACTGGATTTAAATGGGAAGATGCTTCAAGTTGCGATTGGTACCTCAAATACGATTGCTCAATTGGAAATCTTGTTGAAGAGGAACGTGGAAAAATATGCTTCAGTTTCCTCTTTGCTCAGTGCTGTATGAAATTGTAACCTGCATTTTTAACCATTTCTTGAATTGGTTTCCGTTTTATCAGTACCTTTTTTTCATATGGCAGTGCACTTCAGAAAGCTGTTGTGCATTCAGTGTGACTCCTAAACAATATTCTATAAATATATATTTTCCAGGGGTTTTTTTTGCGTAGTAATCATATAACACACAATCATATAACTAAAATATAACTAAAAATTAAGTTGCATAGACCTAAATGATCGTGTGTAACATGGAAATCCCAGAAAAAGATACTTAATATGTGATGCTGTTTGGAAGTTTATTAATTTAATTTCCCTATTGTCATTAAAGTTTTACTTTTCAACCAATTTGAGTTTAGTATGGTTCCATTTTCTGTATGTATGAGTAATCTACAGTCAGATTACAGTCTTAAAACTGACGGAAAATTAATAATTTAAATCCTAACCGAGAATCTAAGAATTATTAAGATAATTGTAGGAGAGATCTAATGTTAGTAGTTCAGATTCTTGTAGTGGGTATTAATATGCAATAAATTTATAGTCATTTGAACTGCCTTGCTTCCTGATTTTTTGTTCCTGACAATAATGTCAAAGAATAATACCAGGCAGAATGTTTTTTGTTTTTTTATAAACAATCAGGTTCCTATTAGGTATCACATTGAGGGTTCCAATGAAGACTGGTATGACAACAAATTTATTTTTACGTAAACTTTGAACTTGGATCTGAAAGTTGCTGTATTTTTGTAATTTTTTATAATTGTTTTATTATTATTATTATTATTATTATACAATTGTATCACAGCGGCCAGTTGTTTCGCCGGATTTGGCATTGGTTACTAGTCGGGCCCCACCCAGGGGCCTAGGACGTCGTAACGTATTTTCGTAATATGCGTGCAGATCCAAGCAGTGCGGCTTTTTGCATTTGACTGATGGTGATTTTGTCAATTTTTAACTGTTTTAAATGTAATTCCAGTGCTTTTGGAATAGCACCCTGTGTGCCAATTACCACTGGAATTACCACTGGTGGTTTGTGCCATAGTCGTTGAATTTCAATTTTTAAGTCCTGGTATCTTGTGATTTTTTCATGTTTGATGCTGTTTTAATATTAAAATTTTTGCACAAATTCCAATGCGTGCAGATCCAAGCAGTGAGGCTTTTTGCATTTGACTGATGGTGATTTTGTCAATTTTTAACTGTTTTAAATGTAATTCCAGTGCTTTTGGAATAGCACCCAGTGTGCCAATTACCACTGGAATTACCACTGTTGGTTTGTGCCATAATCGTTGAATTTCGATTTTTAAGTCGTGGTATTTTGCGATTTTTTCATGTTCCTTCTCGTTGACCCTGCTATCACCTGATATTGCGATGTCTATGATTGTGACCTTATTTTTCTCAACCAGTGTGATGTCTGGTGTATTTTGTCCGTTTGTATACGGAAATCCCACAAGATCTTGACCATCTGATTTTCGGTGACTTTTTCAGGCTGATGTTCCCACCAGTTTGTTGCTGTTTTAATATTATAATTTTTGCACAAATTCCAATGGATCATTTGTGCTACTGAATTGTGCCGCAATTTATAATCAGTCTGCGTGATTTTTTTACAGTAGCTGAGTATGCGATCAACAGTTTCATCAACTTCCTTGCAAAGTCTGCATTTGGCATCATCAGAAGATTTTTCGATTTTGGCCTTAATGGCATTTGTGCGGATAGCTTGTTCTTGCGCAGCCAGGATTAGTGACTCTGTTTCTTTCTTTAATGTACCTGTTGTTAACCATAACCAAGTTTTTTCATTGTCCACTTTATCTTTTATTTTTTCCAGAAATTGGCCATGCAATGCTTTGTTCTGCCAACTCTCCATTCTTGATTTTATCAAATCTTTTCTGTATTCTTGTTTCGTCTGTTGGACCTTCAATAGATTTTTGTTCTTTACTTCAATTAATAGATGTTCTTGACTTTCTTTTAAATAATCAGCCAGTGCATGTTTTTCTTCTTCAACTATTTGCTTCACCTGTAATAATCCTCTGCCACCTGATTTTTCGGGGCAGGTATAGTCTATCAGTATCACCACGTGGATGTAAACTGTAGTGCATTGTCATTAGTTTCCTGGTTTTTCGATCCAAAATGTCCAAATCATCCTCTGTCTAGTTAACTATACCAGCTGTGTATCTTATAACTGGTATTGCCCAGGTATTTATGGCCTTGATTGTATTTCCACCATTCAATTTAGATTTCAAAATTTTCCTAATTCTGTTGGTGTACTCTCTCCTGACAATAATTTTTACTTCTCCATGCTTGATGTTATCCAACTGCAGAATGCCTAAGTATTTGTAGGCTTCATTTTCATTGCATTTAATTAGTTGGCTATTGGGCATTTCAATTCCCTCACATGTAGTGATTGTTGTTGTTGTTGTTGTTGTTGTTGTGAGGTGCAAGAAATCAAGAATCAGGGTTGTTCAGAAGAGTACAAGTTTATTCCATGCTACCTCTAAACAAGAATCTGAATTGGTAATGTCAAGGCAAATTGGCAGTAGATAAGAGTCAACAGAAATCAAGAAGGCCTGGACTTAGATCTCTTGGGGCGCAAAGAGACTCATGACTAATGATGCATTCTACCCCTCCCCTGGGATCATAAACATGATAAAACAAAGAAAGTTACATATTATGGATTTTACTCTCTACTGGATCAGATTTTTTAAAAAACACTGATTTTCATTAAAAAAAAAAAACTAAGAAAAAAAAGAGGCAAGGTTCAAAATGTATGAAATTACTTTCTGATTCTGGGTACTTCTAAAACTTCAAAAAACAAGATTTACCTGAAAGTAAAACCAGCTTCTTTGTCCTTCTGCGCAGAGATTTTATATTTTGTATTTGCCAACCAAACAATAGTTTTTTTTTCATGTTTCAACCATGTCTTCACAACTAAGGTTTGCAAAGGTGTTCTATTATGTGGTGGTTATCAAAAAATTCAATTACTCTACCTTTGCTGTAAATTGGAAGCTAATCACCCTCTAAGAGTCTTCAAAATACTCGTTTCATGGACATTTTGTGCAACACATAGAAAAAAAATACAATTTATAGCCGAGGCAAGATGGTTCTGAAGGATAAAGATATAATTAGACTTTTTTAATCTTCCTTCTGTAGCGTAGCTTGTTAAGAAATGCAGTGATTATTCCGCCAGTTCAACAAAATCATAAGCAGATTGTCAAATCTGTTCATTCCTCCCCTGACAAAAGTATTTCAGAAATTAGTGGCATAGTCCTATTTGAATTTTGCTACAGAAAATGATCAGAGACCTATCCTATTAGTTTTCACATTATATATTGTATTTTTTTATTAATGTAAAACTGTCAGTCACATGCCAAAGGTACAGTATTTCAGTCGTACAAAGCATTTACAACGGGAAAGATAGCAGTATACTTTCTAGACCACTGAGATATAAAATATGGTAAATATAATATCCACATCTGAATATAATCTCACAAATCACTTGTAAAGATCAGAGAAGCTACTATTAACAGACCTTTAAGATGCATTCTATTGATATTCTACTGCTGAATTGGATATTATACAGTATAGTATTTCTCTTGAGATAAAGCAAAGAATTTTATGAGCTACTAGTTGAGATACTCAGTTGGATTCCTTGCAAGTCTTTTTGCCTGCCTGTGCAATATAATTTTCATTGCAGCACTGTACATATTGGATGTGAATCTATTACATCTTTAATTCAGATCCAACTGATCTGATGATTCCCAAGAAAAAGCCTGGATTTTATATCATTATAATTCAGATGTCAAATGCTATATAGATAGGCTCCTTAGTATTCCATATTTATTATGTACTGAAGGTCTACCTACTATTCTAGGTGCAACCTATTTTTGAATGCGATCTTTTCCTGTTGTGGCCCGGCAGGTGCCGTTGGAGCTGCCGCCAGACTCCGACAGCGCGGGGTCTTATGAGTTGGCCCCGGAGGAGGTGGAGGACCCTGGACAGGGTGCCGACTCTGAGCAGGGCGAGGAGAGACTGGTTGGCCACCAGGTGGCGCTGGAGCCTTGGATCAGAGGGAGGGATCAGGAAAACATTTGTGAGTTGTTTCGGGATGCACACCGTTGAAGGGCTACTCGGCGGCAGGAACAACTGCGTAATTATAGGAGATGATTATGCTCAGTTGATGCTTATTAAGATCCTCTCCTGATTATAAAAGAGACTGCTTGTGCCACGCCCTTTTGCAGAAGTCAACGTTCACGATTAAGAGAAACCAACTTGGCGAATTGGTTTGCTGTGAGAGCTTGTTTTGTATTGCTGCCAAGGTTTGTAGGACTTGCTGCCAGAGTGCTTATCTCTTTGTTTATGTGGCTTGCAGCCAACGAGAGTCTTGACTGATTAAAAGAAACCTCCTCATTTACGTTGGTTTCGGCTTTCATTCCTGGACGGAGGAGGGGGGTCAGAACATTTTCCTATGCTATCATTGAGGACTACACATATCCTAATTCTTTCTTCTTCCCTACTCCATTCTAATTTTTATAATATTTTTCCAGTTTAAGAAATCTCAAAAGCATGCAATTTTAGGACCTTTGAATTGACATCATTTAACATGGATTTTGTGACAGACACAGTACTCATATTCATGAATTATTGAAAGCAGCTTTTTCAGTATAGGAAGTTAAAACCCACCCTCCTGCTAGAAAACTGAATTAACCTGGGAAATATTAATTAATATTAATATTAAATATTAAGAAGGCAGAATATTATATTTCCCTGGATGTGGAAAGGGAGAAACATGTTTTTAAAGACAAAGCAGCTTCCTGCTGTCTTTTATGTCAATGAGCCATAAAACCTGAGCTAGTCTATTCTACACAACAGAGGTAGGATTAGCCTTCTAAAGCTCAACACAAGGCATCTAGGAAAATTATATCAGACAGCAAGACAACCAAACTTGGACTCAAAGCAAAGCCTAGAGAGTTGCCCCTGCATGGCCCCATGGGAGTCTTGACAACCAATCAGAAAACAAGCTCAAGGTCAATGGCCAGAGAGGGCATAAAGCCAGGAACTTTCAGCATCTCGGTCTCTTTTTCTTCTTCACCCAACATCTGGAAGCATGTGATCCCCCTTTTCTGTTCAGGAGCTCCAAGGCATGTGATCCTGTCCACCATTAAACCATCTTTCCAAGCGGCCTCTGTGTTTCCAGTGTCTCCGTGTTTCCACTTGGAACTGAACCCAGAAGGACATTTCTCCCAACATCAGTGTGTATAATACTTTGGGATGTTAAGACCTAGGTCTTTACCTAGGTCTAAAATTATAGTACTTTTCCTGTTGTGGCCCAGCAGCCACCAGACTCCGACAGCGAGGGGCTGTATGAGTCGGCTTTGGAGGATGTGGAGGACCCTGGACAGGGTTCCGTCCGAGCAGGGCGCAGAGAGGCTGGTTGGCCACCAGGAGGTGCCCGAGCCTTGGACCAGTGGGGAGGAGACAAGGAAGTGTGATCTGGACGTCAGCAGTGGGGAGGAGACAAGGGAGTTGTTCCTAGATGCCCAGCACCGGAGAGCTAATAGGCGTAAGGAACAATTACGCAATTACAGGAGGTAATTGCACTCAGCTGGTGGTCATTAGGCTCCTCTCCAGACTATAAAAGGACTGCTTGTGCACACGCCCCTTTTGCAGAAGTCAATGCAGGAACTAATGTTGGAGAACATTATTGTGAGCTTGGCAGACTGGATTGCTGCCAAGGCTTATCTGTGCTGGATTGCTGCCAAGGACCTGTCTGTCTGTTAATTAAATGCCATAACTTATCTTTGGCTTGGAGTGTGTCAGAACGAGGGGGGTCAGAACATTTTCCTAAACTCAAAAATGTTCCATAAAATATTTGTCATGAAACATTCTGTGCTACAACTTTTAAAAACGGTCAAACTCTTTCTGTTTAATTCTGATGCTTTTTCACTGGCCTGAATGTATTTCTACTGTACCAGCATCTCCTCATCAGTCCTAAAGAATTGCTTGATTCCACACGAGGCTATGAATTTTGGGATTGTTCCCAATGTTTAACAAAGTGTAGCAGACCTTGTTATCTTGTGTGTCAGGCTTCGTTTCGGAGTGTGACTGTAAAGTCTCAGCTCTCTAGACACACAAACCCTTATTCAAAAAATAAGCTTACTTAGCAGAAAACTTTCAGACACAATATGGCTCAATTAATTCCACCCTCCAAGAATAGCTTTGTGGGTTAAATGAATTTAGAATGGCTTTAAATATCTGCTAAATGTCCTATATATTTTTTTTGGGGGGGGGTTCCTCTGAAGACTTGTTTCATAGTCAGTGGGAAACTATGAAACTCCTCTGAAACATCCTTTCTTGCTATGATGTTTTAGCATTTGTTCTGTAGAAATCTTAGCCCCCATCCACCCTCCTAGAAGAATGAAATATTCTGGGAAATATTAAAAAGGCAGAATATTATATTTCCCTGGATGAGAAAAGGAGAAACATGTTTTTAAAGACAAAGCAACTGAGCCGAGGTGGCGCAGGGGTTAGGGTGCAGTACTGCAGGCCACTTCAGCTGACTGTTATCTGCAGTTCAGCGGTTCTAATCTCACTGGCTCAAGGTTGACTCAGCCTTCCATCCTTCCGAGGTGGGTGAAATGAGGACCCAGACTGTGGGGGCAATATGCTGACTCTGTAAACCGCTTAGAGAGGGCTGAAAGCCCTATGAAGCGGTATATAAGTCTAACTGCTATTGCTATTGCTACTAACTCCCTGCAGCTCCCTTCTCTCCCCCCCCCCCCCGCTTTCCAACTCCAGGGTGATGGGATTAAGACATGGCCCTCAGGACATGATAGGATTAGCCCTCTATCCATTTTACTACATGGCACCTGGGAAGATTACATCACCCAGCAAGACCCAACCAAGCCTGGGACACAGACAGTCCACAAAGTTAGTCAAGACCCCTACCCCCTGAGAGTCTGACAGCCAATGGGATACATTTCTTGTACAGAAAGAGGAAACTCTAAGGCAGGGTGTATAAATGTATCTCTGTCTTTCTCACTCATGTGCTTTTTTGCCCAGGAGCTCAAACCATGTGGATCACCATTAAAACCATCCTTCCAAGCAGTCTTCATGTTTCCAGTGTCTTTCGCCCAGGTGTGAAATCTACTTACCTTCGCTACCGGTTCGCGAATGGGAGTGCACGCACCACCCCCGCGCATGCGCAGAACCAAGGCCTTTGGAGTTCCATAGCCCAAACCATGCCGGGCCTCTGATGATCTGTAATTGAGCCAGAGAGATTATTGTAAGCCTGCAGACGCAGATTTAACAGTTCCTTGTTAAGTTCTTTTTTAAAAAATACAAATTAAACGTACAGAAGACTATACAAAATCATTGTAACTGTGACTAGCATAATGGCGTACAACAATTACGCCTGTGACATTCACAATAAAGCCAGTCTTTATTAGTTTCTGGGCCTCGTACCTGCAATTGTTTCCATGGTGACAGTTTGGTAGCCCCAATCAGTTTTGTTCTCAGTTCTTATTACAGTCTATTACAGTTAGCTGGGAGAGGCAGCACCTGGTACCTGGAAGAGTCTTTCAAATCGCTCGGGATTTGCCAGAAAGCATCATTACCAGATTTAACTTGAGTAGATGCTCTTGCTCCCAGCCCTTGGTTAACAAGAGACCTGTTCCTGACATCCCAAAGAGCATTGGAGCAGGGAAGCACAAAGAAGATGCTCATGCTTTGAATCTGACTGGGAAGTTGTGCTTTGGAAGATTCAGAAGTGCAAACATGACACTTATGTATGACTCATTCGAACAGCCACACTGTTTTTCAGGACCAGGCTACGTGTCTCGAAGCAGAAAAGTGAGTTAATGGGTAAGTGGTTTACGGTTTACGGTTTATTAGGATTTGTATGCCGCCCACTCTCGAGAGACTCAGGGCGGCTTACAGATAAAAACGGGGAGGGGGGGACATATAAAAATTAAAAAGAACAGACATTAAAATTGCACAACATTCATACAGTTTAGAATGGGGCTGGATAATTCAACAGCCCCAGGCCTGCCGCAACAGCCAGGTCTTAATCGCTTTGCGGAAGGCCGGAAGAGTAGTAAGGGTCCGGATCTCCACGGGAAGATTGTTCCATAGGGCCGGAGCAGCTACAGAGAAGGCCCTCCCCAGGGAGTCGCCAGCCGACATTGACCAGCAGATGGAATCCAGAGGAGGCCTAATCTGTGTGATCTTATTGGTGTAATGCTTCCCAGGCACTCAAAGCACATCTTTCCAGTTGTATTCAAAGCATGGTAGAACCATAGGACTCTGTTGGCGAATCTATGGCACGCATGCCACAGGTGGCACCTAGCTCAGCTCCACTGCGCATGTGCATGCCTTACCATCAGTTAGGAACACTGCCATCGATTGATTGTGTAATTACACACCAGCATATATAAACACCTTTGAGAGCCCGAGCTGAATTAGATTTATCCAAAAGTTGACTGCCACGGAGAGAAATTCACAAACAGCCCAGAACAGTGGTGGGATTCAAATAATTTAACAACCGGTTCTCTGCCCTAATGGCCAGCAGGGTAGGTAGGGCTTGGTGGTCATGTTACTGGGTGGGCATGGCCAGAGCCGAGGTGGCGCAGTCGTTAGGGTGCAGTGCTGAAGGCCACTTGAGCTGACTGCTATCTGCAGTTCAGCGGTTCAAATCTCACCGGCTCAAGGTTAACTCAGCCTTCCATCCTTCCGAGGTAGGTGAAATGAGGACCCAGACTGTGGGGGCGATAAGCTGACTCTGTAAACCGCTTAGAGAGGGCTGAAAGCCCTGTGAAGCGGTATATAAGTCTAACTGCTATTGCTATTGCTAAGTCAACATCACTCACGTTGATGGACGCTTCACCTTAGTTATTGCAATGTAATAAGGGTTAACCAGAGAGGCAGGGCAATAAAGATTAGACTAGAAACAACACTAGAATGTTTCCTTCCTGCCTTCCTTATAGGATTTGCCCTGTAAAGTGGGGAAAAACAAAACAAAAGGAGATTTCTTCCAACAACCGGTTCTTCGAACTGCTTGGAAAGTTGCCAACTGGTTCTCCCGAATAGGTGCGAACTGGCTAAGACCACCACTGGCCCAGAAGCTCAGTCACAACCCCTTGATCTCTGAAGAAGCAAATCAAAGGGTTGAGCTTTGTCTTTTTTGCTGTTCAATGGCAAATTGACATTTCTCTTCTGGAATTTCTAATCACCATTCCTTATTGCAGTCAGTTCACTAGGAAACAAGAGTTATGTTCACATTTCTCTGTATAAAGCTCCTTCAGGCTGAGCCAATATAGACATGGTGGTTGCTTTGGATGAGAGGAGGAGGAAAGATAAAGCAGTGTTTTTCTCAAGAAGATTTAGCTTATGTGACTGGTATCCCTTCCGCTACATTCATCCCACTCTCTTTTATACATATTTGGATGCATATTTACGCAGTCATACTTCCCAGCTACTTATGCAGCTGATAACTATATGATGTAATAATGTCTAGGCGCCATTGAACAATATATTACGTAATACATGAGCATTTTAGAAGAAATTATCGTAGTTTGATCCTAGAACTTGGTATTGTTTTATACAATACTGAGAGACCGCCTCCTGCCGATTACCTCCCATAGACCGATTAGATCTCACAGGTTAGGTCTCCTCCAGATTCCATCTGCCAGCCAATGTCGGCTGGCACCTCCCCGGGGGAGAGCCTTCTCTGTTGCAGCTCCAGCCCTCTGGAATGACCTCCCCATCGAGATCTGGACCCTTACTACCCTCCCGGCCTTCCGCAAAGCCACCAAGTCCTGGCTGCTCCAGCAGGCCGGGGGGCTTGTGAAACATCCAGCCCCATGGAAACTTTGAATGTTGCATTTTTTAAAGTGTTGTCTTTGTCTATTTATCCCCCTTCCCTTGTCTATTGTGAGCCGCCCGGAGTCCTTCGGGAGTGGGTGGCATACAAGACAAATAAACTAAACTAAACTAACTAAACTACAACTATTATAATGGGCTCTTCTCCCTCCTCCTTTTTATGCGAGACTGATATGAATACATTTTTTTTCATATAAAACAACATTAATATGTCACATGGTCCACCAACTTCTTTTCATACTGCCCTGCTTTGCAAGTCATAGCTATCTTTGAAGTTGTGGTAAACTGGTTTTCTTGTGGCATTCTTTATATTTCTGAGGCACACATGAAAATGTACTGCTTTTTGATAGATTTTCCAAGAGGAAGCATATGAAAGCTACAGGACTATAAGGAAAGCAATCTTGAATCTGCGTGACAGATTCTTCTGCATAAGATTTTCACTGAGCGATTAAGCAGCTTCCTTCTTTATGGTGCCACCCATTGTTGTAGAAAAAACAGGACACGCAAGCCAGCTCTTGAGGGAAGGAATAGTTTTTTTGCACAGGTTCATAGCAAAGAATAATTGGCCTGAACATTGAATGAAATTCAGGAACTTCCTTATATAGTTTATCACTTTCAGCTAAAGCCATCTGTTAGTTTTGGAAACCCCCCTCAAGATTTGCCCTTGAGTTACAGCAAGTTACAGGAAGTATACATGGGTCAGCTAATGGAGCAGCGTAGCTCGTATTTTGAGGAACTGACAATATATGTCTACCACACAGATTTACAGTCAAGCCAGCAGATAGATTAAAATAGATACTTTGCTTCAGCAGTTTTCATGTTTGTTGAATGTTTGAATGTTGAATGTTGAATGTTTGAATGTTTATTTAATTTGTATGCCACCCTACTCCCGAGGGACTCGGGGCGGCTAAAACCAAAGGGGGGAAGGGGATACAAATAGGACAAAAGACAGACAGAATAAAAAAGACAACAGTCACAACATTTGAAGTGGGGCTGGAGATTCATCAGCCCCAGGCCTGCCGGAACAACCATGTCTTCGTGGCTTTGCGGAAAGCCTGGAGGCTGGTGAGGGTCCGGATCTCCACGGGAAGATCGTTCCAGAGGGCCGGAGCAGCCACAGAGAAGGCCCTCCCCCGGGGATTTGCCAGTCGACACTGGCTGGCAGATGGAATTCGGAGGAGGCCTAATCTGTGGGATCTGATCGGTCTGAGGGAGGTAATTGGCAGGAGGCGGTCTCTCAAGTACCCAGGTCCGATACCATGTAGGGCTCATGTGCTTCTAACCCGTGTCTAACCGCACTATGTCCTAAAAGCAACCCTTTGCAATTTCTATATATGAACAGTTAAAGCTTAATATCATGAAACCTTAGTTTGGTTCAGGCTTGAGGCCTAACTTGGTTCAGTCTGCCACCTCACCATAGTAAAAGTACTGTTACTGTTACATAGGACTTTACTATCCTAGAAATTTGATTTCTCAGAAGCAATTAGCGTCTTTTCTTCCCTTACACGTACTATGGTAGGTATTAACACTTTTAGCTAGGCCACCGAAGGTGCATAACGTGACACATGTATTGCAAGCTCGGAAAAGTAATGGCAGGTGCCAATTAATGATCAAACATGGGAGAGAGATGAGCAGTCATCGGTGCCGAAGCATCGGACGTTTCTGGGTGTTATTATTGAAAATCTTTAGTGATACCTTCTGCACCTCAATTGGGGACAATTGTAGATAGACACTAAATGGGGATTGATAGCTGGAGCCGAAGTCTCAGTGTTTATTCTTTGAAATCTATTTCCCTTTCTGAAAGCTGCTGCATATGTCATATGTTCCACTGTGGCACGCCAGAGCTAATGAGCATCAGGCTTTCTGTCAGCTTTGCCATTTTGTTTTAGTCTGACAGCCATTTTCTTGGTAGGGAAAAAGGGGAATTACGGGGACTGTGACTTAAAGACAGCTTAAACGATTGGGATCAAGGGCTTATAATCAGCGGCATGGTAAATTAAACGGGGAGGCCCTTGCTTCTCTTTTCCCACAGATAAGTTGCAGCATCAACTTATCTGGGAAGAAAATACACACCCGAAGATTTATGCCTAACGTGATTATTTAAAGGTGAAGAGATGGCAGCATGGCACGGTTTTATCTGCCTTCTGTTCGTTAATAATCAGAATCCCATTTCACTTTCCCTGGCAATCACTGTTTGTGTACATAGCTCCTGTCTCGGTTTTGTATTTCAAGAATTTGATAAAATGTCCTGCGGCCTGTGAAAGCTGTTGTGGCCCAGCAGGTGCCGTTGGAGCTGCCACCAGACTCCGACAGCGAGGGGCCCTCTGAGTCGGCTCTGGAGGATGTGGAGGACCCTGGACAGGGTTCCGACTCCGAGCAGGGCACAGAGAAACTGGTTGGCCACCAGGTGGCGCCTGAGCCTTGGATCAGTGGGGAGGAGACAAGGGAGAGTGATCCAGAAGCCAGCAGTGAGTTGTTCCTAGATGCACGCCATCGAAGAGCTACTCGGCGTCAAGAACAATTATGTAATTACAGGAGGTAATTACACACAGCTGATGTTCATTAGGCTCCTCTCCAGACTATATAAAAGGCTGCTTGTGCCACGCCCTTCTTACAGAAGTCAACGCTTTGACTAAAGAGAAACTAACTTGGCAGGCTGGATTGCTGCCAAGGTTTGTCTGAATTGCTGCCAAGGTTTGTCGGCCTTGCTGCCAAGGTCCTTATCTGTTTGTTTACTTGGCTTTCAGCCACCAAGAGTCTGGTCTTGCTATTAAAGGACATTCTCATTAAGCGTGTCTCGGCCTTTGTTACTGGATGGAGGAGGGGGGCAGAACAGAAAGCCATAGGCAATAATGAATCCATACACTTTTAAATTTCCAGAAGATTCTCTTGTTTATGTTCCATTGATTAATATATGAAATGTCCCACTGGAAATGGGGAAGAACTGGATTTTTTTTTTTTTACCCTTTGTATAACTTTCTAAGGGACGTGGTGGCTCAATGGCTAAGATGCTGAGCTTGTCAATCAGAAAGGTCAGAAGTTTGGCGGTTCGAATCCCTAGCTCCATGTAATGGAGTGAGCTCCCATTACTTGTCCCAGAAATTCGAACCTAGCAGTTCGAAAGCACGTAAAAAATGCAAGTAGAAAAATAGGAACCACCTGTGGTGGGAAGGTAACAGCGTTCCGGGTGCCTTTGGCATTTATCATGCTAGCCACATGACCACAGAGACATCTTCGGACAGCGCTGGCTCTTCAGCTTTGAAAGAGAGATGAGCACTGCCCCCTAGAGTCGGGAATGACTAGCACATATATGCGAGGGGATCTTTATCTTTACCTCATAACTATCTTCTAGGTATTGAATTGTAGGTTCAGTTTTATTGAACATCTCTCAACTTGAACTCTTCCAGTTATCTTGGAGTACATCTAGATGGGTAAAATGTGATACTCCAGATATTGCTGAAATACCACATTCATCATCTCTAATAATTACCCATGCTGGAGAAAACTTCAGCTCTCTATAATACAGCAGTATTCAGAGATTTCTCCAGTTGGCGGTTTTGATAATTTCTGACTGGTTTCCTAGATTTTGTTTCCCCTTTAATTTTCAACCTTCACTGAATTGTAGTGTCAACTAATGGATTCTTATTTTTATACACGCAACAATCTAGAAGAAAATTTATAATTTCTGATAGACATTTTAGCCATTTCATTCATAACATGCACTTCCCTATCCATGTTTATCAGTTCCATTATACAAGATCAGACCATCTTGATTCAGATACCGTATAAGATAATCTTCCTCTTTCACAAACACACAATATGTACGGTATATCTTTAGTTTGTTATGCTTCGTATGTTTAGCTTTTACTTGGAATACTTATATCAGTATTCCAAGTCACAATCTTTAATATGGTGAGTTCCTCACTAGATGATCAGTTTATATTGGCCTCTGTTGCCTATCATGGCTTCAATCAAGGTTTTCACATAACTTTTTTTAAAAAATCAGATACAGATTTAGACTATTTTTAGTCTTAGTCATATATGATATTCCCTACAGTTGGGAAGCATAGAACCAATGAGTTTTGGCATATTTTGGACAATATGTCACAAGAACAACCACAGCAGGGGTGGGTTTCAACCGGTTTGCGGCGGTCCCCGCAAACCGGTTGGTCGGCGAACCCGGAAGTAAGTAACTTCCGGGAACGGCGAAGGGCCCACCCGCCCGCCCGCGCTCCTTACTGGTCTTTGAAGGCTTCTGCGCTTCCACGCAGGCGCATGGCACATACAGCGCCTGCGCGATTCTCCACGAGCAGCTGGAGCATCACGCAGGCGCTAAGACGCATGCGTGAACTGCATGCGTGCACGAGGACGCCACCGACCCCGTTCCAACCGAACCGGTTGGAACGGGATTAGCAACCCACCCTTGAACCACAGACAAATTCTATTCCAAACATGCACACACTGTTCGGTGTAAGCTAGGATCTCTAATTTAGAGACTATCTTGTAAACCAATAATCTATTGGCCAGTATATTAGTTCTCTAATACATATAATCATTGTATCATTGAACAATAGTGAAGTATAATAGTAGAATGTCTCTCCCTTATATTAGGTCAAAAGCTAACAAAAGTTCCAAAAAGGAAAACTTGAGGAAGCATAGAATATTTTCTGCCAAATGATGGAGACCCAACAATGATTTAATAGTGTTACTATTAAATCATTTTATTGCATCTAACCTTATGGCTGCAATAAACTGAATAGGATAGGGTAAGTGTTGTGGCCCAGCAGGAGCCGTTGGAGCTGCCACCAGTCTCTGACAGTGAGGGGCCCTCTGAGTCAGCTCTGGAGGATGTGGAGGACCCTGGACAGGGTTCCGACTCCGAGCAGGGCACAGAGAGGCTGGTTGGCTACCAGGAGGCGCCTGAGCCTTGGAAGATTGGGGAGGAGACAAGGGAGAGTGAGCCGGAGGCCAGCAGTGAGTTGTTCCTGGATGCCCGGCACCAAAGATCTAATAGGCGTCAGGAACAATTACAGGAGGTAATTGCACTCAGCTGGTGGTCATTAGGCTCCTCTCCAGACTATAAAAAGACTACTTGTGCACACGCCCCTCTTTGCAGAAGTCAAGGCAGGATTGAATGTCGGAGGACATTACTGTGAGCTTGGCAGGCTGGATTGCTGCCAAGCCTTATCTGTGTTTATTGCTGCCTGAGTTTGTCTGAGTTGCTGCCAAGGTCCTTATCTGTTTGTTATGCTTGGCTTTCAGACACTGAGGTTTTGGTTTCTTGCTATTAAAGTACATTCCAGTTAAGCTTGTCTCGGCATTCGTTACTGGACGGAGGAGGGGGGGTCAGAACAGGTAGGGTAGACTAGACTAGACTAGACTAGATAAGGAGAAACTTGGGTGCTAATTTATTTAGAGTATAAATTAACAACTTAAACTGAGAATGAAAATCAACTGGTCAACAATGCTATGTAGAACTTTCAGTAGAGATAGGATGGGTTTGTGATATCATAACCAAGCTTTTATTTGATTACATAATCAGATAAAGTCCACCCTCCCACCGCCTTTAGTGATGTAATTTATTTATACTTTCAAACCCATTATTTAGTACTTTATGCTCTAGGCCAGGGTTTCCCAATCCCTGGTCTGTGGACCGGCGCAGTCCACGGTTCTGGAAACAGGGCTGCACAAACAAGTGAAGCCCCATTCATGGGATGCAGGCAGCATGCAAAACCATGCATGCACACAGAGCCGAGGTGGTGCAGTGGTTAGGGTGCAGTACTGCAGGCCACTTCAGCTGACTGTTATCTGCAGTTCAGCGGTTCTAATCTCACCGGCTCAAGGTTGACTCAGCCTTCCATCCTTCCGAGGTGGGTGAAATGAGGACCCAGACTGTGGGGGCAATATGCTGACTCTGTAAACCGCTTAGAGAGGGCTGAAAGCCCTATGAAGCGGTATATAAGTCTAACTGCTATTGCTATTGCTATGCCTCTTCCATTCCATGATAAAACCTTTCTCCATGGAACCGGTCCCTTGTACCCAAGAGGTTGGGGCTACTGCCCTAGGCCCTTACCTACCCAAACGAAAATTCGGATATTAAAAAAAATATGATTTTGTATTGAAATTCCCAAATGTGTTTGATGCAGGCGCCTTCAACCTTTTCAGAGCTGATGGGCGGATCTTGCAATTTGAGAATGTGTTATGACTCTCTCACAACATGGCAGTCATGGCAGCCATTGCCAATCACAAAACAACCTTTTTTTTTTTTTTTTTTTGAGAAAGTGAATGAAGGCGGATCCCACTCTAGCTTATCTGGAGGCTATTGATTATGTTGGGTTTTTTGCTTTATTGTGTTTTGTTAGGCTATCTGTACACCCTTCCTAGTCACATATGTTTTCAGGCCTCATAGGCCCCAAGAAAATGTTGGAAGTCTTGGGTTCTATATCCGAGGCTTTACTACATTTTGCAAAAGTGTAATTTTCTATTCTTTTTTTAAAAAAGGACATTTAGAAGAAGATTTCTAAATTTTCTAAACCTTTTACCTGTAGGCGCCGAGGTAGTGCAGTGGTTAGAGTGCAGGACTGCAGGCTACTTCAACTGACTGCTAGCTGCAGTTCAGCAATTCAAATCTCACCAGCTCAAGGTTGACTCATTCTTCCATCCTTCCGAGGTGGGTAAAATGAGGACCTACATTGTTGGGGGCAATTTGCTGACTGTGTAAGGATTGTAAAAAGCACCATGAAGCAATGTATAAGTCTAAGTGTTATTGCTAAGTACTACAATCACTTAGAACAGGAAGCTTGGCTGATACCAAAAGAGTTGGGATCCTTAAAGGTTGGGGGGCCTCAGGGATTTGTGGGTCAATGAGAAAGGAATATTTATCACAACCCAACAAGAGAAAAGCTCTTACTCTTTTAAAAGCAAAAGAAGCTTCAAACTGTTGAAAGCCTCTTTTTTTTTTAAAGATACACTTGTTCTAAACCGTCAACAATTTTTCTAATTGCTAATTTTGTTTTTCAATGAGCCGGATGGACTTTACATGCATAGTTATGCGGCATTACATAGTTGAAACAAAAATTCTGAAGCCACAGGTGCAACAGGGGGGGGGGGGAAGTGTTTTAATGATTTGCCAAATGCCTTGGAATTCAATAAGAAACCACATTCTCCGAAAGGAAGCTTTTATTATCCAAATGCCGTGCTCTACCTCTCTTCCGTTCCATACAAACCTTCTGTATTTCTGGCACCATTATTGGGGTGGTGGTGGTGGTGGGAAGAAGAATAGACCATCTGGCCAATGAAGCTGGAATCCATAACAATATTTACATTGTAAACATGGGGGCCGGAAAAGAAGTAGAATCTTCTGAGTAGTTAATTTGACAGCGTTGAAAAGAAATTGCGTGGGTTGTTGGAAGAAGTTATCTTACCGCTAGGCCTTTGTGCTTTGCTTTGTTTTGAAATCGGATACCACCTCAAAATATCACATGAAATGAATCCCTTGGTGAGGTGGCAGGCTGAACCAAAGTAGGTCTCAAGCCTGAACCAAACTAGGACTTCATGGTATTAGGCTTTAACTGTTCATATATAGAAGTTGCAGAGGTTTGCTTTTAGGACGTCTGCACATGAAAACTGCTGAAGCAAAAGTCTCTATAGTCCGTTGGCTGACATATGTATTATAACTTCCTGTAGACATAATATTGCTGTAACTCAAGGGCAAATCTTGAGGGGTGTTTCCAAAACTAACAGATGGCTTTAGCTGAAAGTGATAAACTATATAAGGGATTTCCTGCCTGTCACTCATGGTTCAGGCCATTTATTCTTTGCTATGAACCTGTGCAAATAAACTATTCCTTCCCTAAAGAGCTGGCTTGCGTGTCCTGTTTTTTCTACAACATTGGCATCCTTCCTGAAGGACAATTTGACTGAGTGGAGCTAATCTTTCAGAATCATAAAGGGTGGCCAGATTACAACTATAGGCAGGGGTTGCATAATTTCAGTCTTTGAGATTTCTTTTGATGTTTGTCGCCTCTCACCGAAAAAAAAATGGGATGAGGACCAGGAACAGATTCATGGAATGCCTTTCAAATGAAACCAATCTGAGAAGTGGGGTTCAAACTGTACAAAGGTTTCTCTAAATGCTACCAAACAGCTACCACAATTTGATACACACTCGACCACTCATTTCCATACAGGATTGCATGTGGAACAAGGAAAAGAAGGAAAGACCAAATCTGTTGGGAAACATCTCTAAGAGGATTGGTTTATTATTGATTTATTAGATTTATATGCCGCCCTTCTCCCAACGACTCAGGGCGGCGTACAACATTAAAAGAAACACATAATACAAAAGTTAAATAAAATAAATAGAATATCCCAAACAAACACAATTAGAATTAACAATAACATTTTTTTTTAAAAAAAATTGAATTAAAATTAACAATGATCAATAATTTATTTTGTTTTGTTCAGGCCAGGCTGGCTTGCTGGAAAAGCCAACTTTTTAGGGCGCGTCGGAAGGACCAGAGGTCGGGGATTATACGAAGCTCCGGGGGCAGCTCATTCCAGAGGGAAGGTGCTCCCACAGAGAAGGCTCTCCCCCTGGGGGTGGCTAGCTGACACTGTCTGGCCGACGGCACCCTGAGGAGGCCAACTCTGTGGGATCGCACTGGACGGTGGGAGGCTACCGGTGGCAGTAGGTGGTCTCGCAGGTACCCTGGGCCTAAGCTATGGAGCGCTTTAAAGGTCATAATTAGTACCTTGAATCGCACCTGGAAGACAAGGAAAGCCAAGGAATGCTATAGTACCTGCTCTTGTAATGTTGTACAGTTCTTCTACCTCTTTTCTCCACCCAGTACGGATGGCCCCAACCTGAGCAGTATTTGGGACAAGATTGACAATTTAGCGAAGATTAGCCCAAACTGCAATTACATTCATTCATTCAATCAATCAAAATAGAGCTAGAAGGGACCTTGGAGATCCTCTAGTCCAGTCCCCTGCTCAAGCAGGAGACCCTGTATCAGTTTAGTCAAGTGACTGTCCTGTCTTTTCTTTAAAAAAAAACAGTGATGAAGCTCCCACAACTTCTGAATGGAAAGCTGTTCCACGGGTTAATTGTCCTCACTGTTAGGAAGTTTCTCTTTAATTCTCTCCTTGATTAGTTTCCATCCATTAATTTGTGTCCTGCTCTCTGCTGCTTTGGAAAATAACTTGACTCCCTCCTCTTTGTGGCAGTCTCTCAAATACTGAAATACTCTATCATATCCCCCTAGTCTTTCTTTTCTCTAGACTAGTCAAACCCAAATCCTGCAACCCTTCTTCATATATTTTTGTCTCCAGGCCTTTAATCATCTTAGTTGCTCTTCTTTATACTTTTTCCAAAGTCTCAACATCTTTTTTGTAATGTGGTGACCAAAACTGGATGCAGTATTCCATACTAAGGCTTTATAAAACAATACTAATACTTCATGCGACATTCACGGAAGAAAACTGAGGACGAGATTAAATGGTTAATTTCTGTTTATGGATATTATGGACCTGTATTTCTCTATAAAGATGTATCTCCTAGCATACCTCTTCTGAGATTTGTTAGATTTACTCAGTGGCGTGCGGTCAGCTTTAGGCCTGGTCAGGCACTTTTTAGACTTGTGGACTTCAATTCCCAGAATTCCACAGCCAGGCATGCTCAGTTCCGATTTAAAGCGACAGCATTTTCCCCCCTTGCAAAATAAGTTTTCCCATTCTTTTTCTTCTCCCTCCCCCTCCTTCCTCCCTCTCTCCCTCCCTACCCCCTCTCTCAAACAGACACACGGACACAGAGAACTTCGATCCCTCTCTCATTCACTCCTCTCAAACACAAACACAGAAGTTGGATTGGATATATTTTCCAAAGGCTTGAAAGCAGCTCCTCTGCCATACCCCCCCTTCCCCTTCTGCCTTCTGATCAAACTTTTTGAATTCCTCCCCTCTCCCCACACACGCACCTTTTCCAGCTGTTTCAGAGACGATTTCAACTCTGCTTCTCCCTGCCCTGCCCTCCCCTCATGAAAGGCCAGAGCTCTGTCAGACTGAGCTAGTTGCTTCTTTTTAGAGAACTCTAAAAAGCCTCTAAAAATGCCCTTTACAGGAGGCGAGAGAATACATGCCTCATTTGCATAAGGAATTTTTTGCTTGTTAACCCTTGCTTAACTCTTAAAAGGCGAAAATTCCTTATGCAAAAGAGGCCCCTAGTTCTCTGGCCTCCTCCTATGGTTAACACAAAACACTGTTCCAAGTCACTGTGAATCTGGCAGCAACTACCTTGGCTTTAATTATTTTTAAAAAAAATCTTTAAAATTCTTTCCTTTTCCTCATGAATGGTGAGGCCACACCTCCCTTCCTCTAGTGACTGCACGTCCCTGGATTTACTCAGTGTTAAAAATGAACAGCAACAATTCTGAGCAAACCTTGTCTTCTTTAAATCAAAGTTAAATGAGGGGGGAAATGGTGCTTTGAAACCCAACATACTTTTCCAAGACTATTATTTTTTCAAAATATAAATTATTTCAGAAGTTGTAGTGGTACAGTGGAACATATAGACAAAGACTAAAACTGTTAAAAGTTCCTTCAGTATGGGCAGGAAAGGAATGAGGCCTGGGAGAATACCATAGCAATTGTCCACTCTTAAAATTAACTTCTGTATTCTTCAATATGTCCAATGTTAAAATGCTTTGCTTCATTCTGTAATTGTAAGTTCGGTTGAAGTATTTTTCTCCTTTAATTGTAATATTTAGGATCAAATTTTAAAATGTTCTCTTATTTTGTGTTGTTTTTAACATTCAAAACAAAAACATTTTCCCATGGGAAAGATTCTTTATAATTAATTCCAAGATCTTATTTCAAGTTTATGTGTGGACCCTTAAGACAGTTTATAACTCTCTAAAATCAAAGTTTTAATCATCTTTTTTTTCCTGTTTATTTTTTTTTTAAAAAAAAAACCTGTTCAAAGTTCTTAAACTTGTAATTAAAAGTTCCTTTACTGAGGGTTGAAGGAAACTTGTCCAGTGCTGTAAAAATTGTCAATCCAAAGGTTTCTAATAGGTGAAAAGCAGTTAACAAGCCATTTCTAAACGTGATTAGAAAAGGAAATAGACAGACACGGTGTTCTTTCAAGGGAACTGTCCATGGTTTGGACTTGATAGTTATTCCCTTGACTCCCAGAGCTTTAAACCCTCTAGAAACTTCTATGTTGTGGTCTCCTCATAAGGAGCAATTGTATGGAGCACTGGTGGGTGATCTCAAGTCCTCGCTTTGCACAGAGAGGAATTATTAAAGAGCCTGTCTATTCACCAGCTCTTCTGCTCCAGTGGGTTGAAAGGATCTTGATTGGGCACGTGATCTCATTAAAGCATCCCATTTTTTTTTCTGAGTTGCTGTGCGAGGTTGAAAAAAAGTCATACCGTATATACTCAAGTATAAGCCGAGTTTTTCAGCCCACTTTTTGGGCCGCCTCAGCTTATACTCGAGTCAGTGAAAAATTTGCCCGAAATGGAGGAGAAAAAGGGGCGGGGCCATGCCGCTGGGTGACGCTCGTGAATGGCCCGGCGCCCCTGTGAGTTTCCCCTCCCTCTGTGTCAGTTTGCCGCGCAGCGCGCACCGCACCATCCCCCCTCCTCACGTTCTAATGTAATGCAGGGCTGTCTTACGATTCCCCTTCCTCCCCCTCCTGCCGCTCTGCAACGATGTCCCACCTCCTCCTTGTTATGGCAAGCAGCCACATAACGATGTCCCAGAGCTAGTTTACTGTTTTTCTTTGAAATAAATATTCAAAAACATTATTGGTATTTATTTTTATTTTTGAAATTTACCGGTAGCTGCTGCATTTCCCACCCTAGGCTTATACTCGAGTCAATAACTTTTCCAGTTTTTTGTGGTAAAATTAGGTGCCTCGGCTTATATTCGGGCCGGCCTATACTCGAGTATATACGGTATTAGTTATGAGTTTAGTCAGGAGTTAGGCAGCAAGAATCATATCAAATGTAATAAGTGGTGTGCTTTTTGAGATCCAAGAACTTTTTCTGAATCTGTGTTGAACTATGCACTTCAAAGCATATATTAATATATCATCATTATTAACATGTTTCCTTTTTGAAGTTTCAAATCGCTCCTTAACCCAAGATTTCCTTCTCCTCACTCAGAGTAAACAACCTGTTATAAAAATGTTTTGCTGCTGGTATCTCTGATCTATTAATTCAGTCTCATTGCACACAATGTACCAATAAGAGAAGGTTACTATTCCAGGCTGTACAATTCAGAGCTATTTTTGAAAGAACTAAAGAATTTTGAAGAGCCATTAAAAGTGGGGGGGGGCAGCCTATTAAAATTCTGGGTCCTCTATTAATTTAATGTTTTGCTGTGGGGTTGATGTTTATATAATGTGTGTGCCTAATTAAGTGCATTGTCTGTCAGAACCTGCAACTAATTAAAGCAAAAAGACCATTTCTTGTTTTAAACCTGATTTCATCCAGTGATCTGAAAAATCATGCATCATATTTGTTTCACAACGTATTATTACAAAACAACCTCATTTGCTCTATCAATTTTTCCCCCTAATTGAATTGCTTCAAATATGAAACTGCAATTCATATGACTTCTACTCCCCAGGAGAAACCAATGGTTTCCCAGATATAGTTCCTTTCGGAAAAAGGTGACCAAAAACGGATGGCCTAAGATTGATTTATCAATATATATTAAAGATTCACAGCATTCGTATTTTCATAAATTATATTTTATACTCATGATCTCATAGAGAGTCCAGGAAATGCCCAGAAAGCTTTCTTATTTTCTATAAACTCACCTGCTTTTATTATTACTTTTTAAAGATAATGACAGACCTTTGACTACCTTTTAATACCTATATAGCAGTCAAAAAATTGTAATTACATATAGAGAACTTCTCAACATAGAAAGAGGTGCACCACAGTTAAAGCCTTTGAATGTATTAAGAGAGGAAAGGGTAATTCAAACCTGGTGAGGACCACCTGTATTATTATTAAAAGTATTATTTATTGTGGTTTGTGTTTCTGACCTTTATGTTATCTTTCTGCAGTCTTGGAAACTGGATGGCGTTTGAGTTAGGCAGGAAATAATTATTATTTTAAAAAAGCTGATGTCACCAGCATCTGGGCCCAGTAGAACATTGAGATCTGGCATTTACCTGGCCATGCCATGTCCTGATGCTAAACATAATATCAGGATGCTTTATTTGCAATTAATGTTAAACTTAATTAAACATTAATTAATTAAACTGAATTAAATATTAATCAGACTCTCTCACCTGGGATAAATCGGACTGGCTGTATTCAGCAAGTGCAAACTTTGCCAATTTGTGTTTAAAACAATGCATCGCTCCAATTTCCCAGTATTTCAAATTCTTTAAACTTTTCTTTTGAAGATACAATATATTGGAGGTTTCTTTTTTTAAACATAAAAAGTTTCTTAAAGAGATGCATCTTCTAATTGAACACTTAAGTCATTAAACAAGTTAGACATTAAAGTTGTGCAGCTTGAAGCAATGAAGTTAATTTAATTGTGCTGTCTTTTAACTTAATACTTGAATAAGCATCTTCCAGGTAATAAAGCACTGAAATCAATGTACTTTTTAAAAGCACACTTTGGCCATTTCTCTTATGAGGTGCCATATTAAACAGCTCTCGTCTGATGCTGGTACAATGAGATTTATTATAACTGAAAACTGCAGAATTAAACATTGGAAGACATATCAGTAGCAGCCCATCTATCCTAGGAGATTTCACTTTTAGATAAATCTAAATTCTCTGGCCTTCCTCCTTTGTTCTTCCTCTCTCACGCTCCTACTTACTCTGCCTACAGCTGTGATCTTGTTTCCCTGCCTCTTCTTACTCCTATTACATTGGCAGATTCTAGTGATCATTGTGTTCCAACCAAGGGAGGCAGGGAGGGAAGGAGGTGATGTGGCCCACCAGCGGCCAGCTGAGCTGGCAGTTGGGGAGGAACATGGGCCAGTCCTGGAGTCTGGGGAAGGCTCTGATGAGGGCTCTGCATCAGAGTCAGAGATGAGGCCAGGGCCATCAGACAGTTATCAGCTGGCTTCAGAGTCAGACATCAGTGAGGCAGATGAACAGCTGGAGCCTGTTCCAGTGTGCACATCTGTAGAGTTGCTAGACGAAGGGAACAGCTAAGGAACAAGGATCAGCTTGGGAGTAAAACCACAGGTGGATGGTGAATGGCCCCTCCCAGAGGGAATAAAAGAGGAGCGTAAAGGGTGTGGTGTTTACAGGAGACAATTAGTTCATTCCTGCATTCTTGCCAAGTATTGCGGCATCTGAAAGATATCAGCCTGGCAACTCTCCAAGCCTGATAAAGGTTGGTAATTGTGAACTGTCTTGAAAGACCGTGGGCCGGGACTTTTCTGGAGAGGAATTCACTGTAAATTAAATAAAAGGGGTTTATCGGAATAAGGACTTGGCTTCATGCTGGTGGGGAAGCCTAGGTCAGAACAGGAGGGAGGGAGGGAGGGAGGGAGGGAGAGAAAGAGAAAGAGAGAGAGAGAGAGAGAGAGAGAGAGAGAGATGCCAGCCATCACTGAGCAATAATATACCTTGGTTAAATGTTCTAGACCATGAATGTCAAACTCGCTGTGTCACGTTGCCATCATGTGACATTTTGCGATGTTTTTCCCCTTCACAGAGCTCAGGTGTGCATGGCCTGTGCATAATGCATCTGGCCTGCAAGCCACCAGTTTGACATCCCTGTTCTAGACCATTCATAGCAACCCAGATGACCATCGCAACAACATTATGCACTGATCTGAAGAAAGGACTGCCCTGTGATTGACAGCTGTCACTTATGTATCTGTGGATGGGACAACCCACTATTCGGCTTGTCTCACTATGATCACATCTTTTTACAGTCCTTCCATAGAGAATAAAATTACTGCAAGTTTCCCTGCACCAATCTTTCAGTTCTAGATCAGCCTGCCTCTCCTTTGGCCATACTGACTGGAGATCTATGAATTGGCATTTAGGAAGTTAGGAAGGGCTGCAAGTTTCCTATTCCTTTTCTACGTGATTGGGAGCCTCAGTTTTCTGAGTGGGGAAATCATGATCAGCCCAGATTCTCCATCAAAACTCTGCCCTGCACTCAGTCATCTAGAGTAGATTTGGGGCCTGGAGCACAATATTATGAATGAGACTATATCGATAGCTAAAGCATTAAGAGGAATTTAGTTTTGTTGGATGATGTTTATAGGTTCCTGTTGTGGCCCAGCAGGAGCCATTGGAGCTGCCACCAGACTCCGACAGCGAGGGGCCCTATGAGTCGGCTCTGGAGGATGTGGAGGACCCTGGACAGGGTTCCGACTCTGAGCAGGGCACAGAGAGACTGGTTGGCCACCAGGTGATGCCTGAGCCTTGGACCAGTGGGGACGAGACAAGGGAGAGTGATCCAGAAGCAGTGAGTTGTTCCTGGATGCACGCCATCGAAGAGCTACTCGGCGTCAGGAACAATTACATAATTACAGGAGGTAATTGCACGCAGCCGGTGGTCATTAGGCTCCTCCCCAGACTATAAAAAAGACTGCTTGTGACACACCCCTCTTGCAGAAGTTAACACATTGACTAAAGAGAACGTAACTAACTTGGCGGGCTGGATTGCTGCCAAGGTTTGTCTGAATTGCTGCCAAGGTCCTTAACTGTTTGTTTGCTTGGCTTTCAGCCACTGAGATTTTGGCTTCTTGCTATTAAAAGTACATTCTAGTTAAGCTTGTCTCGGCTTTCGTTACTAGACGAAGGGGCGGGATCAGAACAGGTTCCTCTGTTCAAACGTGGGAAGCTTCCTTAGGTCATGATTTGTCTAGGCAAAAGTACACAACATTAAATTGAGCAGAGGATGTGAGAAAACTTTATAGGGCCTATTGTGAAGATAATACAAGATAATACAGTTAAGATGATTTCTTGCTCATCCAGAGGTGGTATTCCACCGGTTCGGACTGGTTCACCTGAACCAATAGCGGAAATCGTGGGTGGCCCCGGCCATTTGCCCCAACTCTACAGCATCCCATTTAGGCCCTTTTCCCACCAAAAGTGCATGCATGGAAGGCATGTCCATGCATGCTCACATTTGCAAACCGGTAGAAAAGGTAAGTGAATACCATCCCTGGTCATGTCTAGACACAAGAACCTAGTCAATTCATTGTCAGCACTAAAATGGTACTTGATAAGAGTTAATGGAATTCAGGGGTGGAGAGAAAGGCTGGACTTCTGGGAACGTAACAATTCTAGGCTGATTCCTCTCTTGACTCTGCCCCCAAGCTCTGCCCCTTCTTCTCCTACAGATAGGTGATGCAAATAAATCTGAATAAGGAAGCAAAAAATAATGGGAACAATTAAGAAAAAAGACCCAGGATGTAAGAAAGGCATAGCTGCATCTTCTGTTAACACTGTAGTGTTCCGATTTGGAGAGAGCTAAAACTGAATTTCAGGCACTGATTACCAATGAATTCTTCATCCTTCAGTCTTTTGCTAAGTATAATTCAGAGACCCAACTGTATTGTGAGGAAAACTAGGTGGGGATTTTCTGAAGTAATTCTATAGCTTTATTGAATAAAAGGATTGTGCGTTAAGCAATATTTGCATTTTTTTTTCCTGATTTCCCGCCCCCCAACCCATTTACAACATCTCCATGAGGTACATTAAAGACTGAATTGTGTTTTTAGCATTACTTTTGAAGCTTTGGTTAAACTTAATTAGGTATTTCCATTTCAATAGCTTCCTCTCTTTTTTCATACTTAAAATGAAAAGCTTGGTGTACCATTCAGTATCTTACAGGGTCCAGACTCTTCCCACTCCCCTTCGTACTTTCTTTATGTGGTTGAAATAATTGTGCTAATATTATCTTAAAACAGAAGCGATGGTAAATTTTCCTGTTACTTAAGACAGTGCAAGTGAATTTAGTATGACTGCTTTTATCTTATGGCTTAAAGTTCTTACTGTTTCATTGAAGCAGAGAAAACATAAAATGAAAGTATTTTAGAAGTCAGAAAGAAAGAAAAAAGAGGAGGAAAAAAGCTGGAAGAAAAAACCTTATGGAAATATGAAACAAGAGAACCAAAATCATAGTTTACATCCTCTTTATGAATGCAAGGCCCCCGTGCCCCATCTTCTCTCCTTAAATGGGTGAGTGGATGTCATCTCTATTAACTTCTGATCAGTATATTTCCACACTTAGATCTCCAACCATATTCAAACCATAGAACTAAGCATCAAATATGGACAAGGGCGAATAAAGGGAGAAAAAGCTATTACGTATGGTAAATTTGGAGGGAAGGAAAATTAGTTCCACATTCACTGTTTGTAGTTAATCCTGCTCCAAGTGAGTGTGTGGTCCGGTAGCGGAAATTTTGAGTAATTTGGAGAACTGGTTGGTTTGGTTTGGTTTATTACATTTATATGCTGCCCTTCTCCCAAGGACTCAGGGTGGCGTACAACATTAAAAGAAACACATAATACAAAACTTAAAAAAAATTAAATAGAATATCCCAAACATACCCAATTAGAATTGACAATAACATTTTTAAAAAATTCCAATTAAAATTAGCAATGCTCAATAATCTATTTTGTTTTGTTCAGGCCAGGCTGGCTTCCTGGAAAAGCCAACTTTTTAGGGCACATTGGAAGGACCGGAGGTCGCGGATTATACGAAGCTCCGGGGGCAGCTCATTCCAGAGGGATTCCGTGCTGTATCCAGGCCTGAAACCTGACTGAAATGGATCCAGGTAGACAGCTTCATCCAGGGACTGGGAAAGCCATGCCCACAGAAACAGTAGTAAAATTTTTTGAATCCCACCACTTGAGCATTTGCCAATAGCAGACAACAACTGTTCTTGAACGTACACCCTGTTCTTGTGTGATTTTTGGAGGCTGTGAAGGCTTCCTGAGAACGGGATGATTCTTGAATGTTCTCCTAACTCTCAAAATCATGCAAGAGAGCTTTTGCATAGTGTCTGGAGTCACAGAAAATCACATGAGAAGGGGGCGTGGTTTTGTGCAATGTTTGGAGGCTCTTAGGAATATAATCTAACGGTTGGGTTGGCCATATATAAATCACATAACAATGTTGTACCTGTTACTTTAAATCATACTGTAAAATGTGATTGGTTGCTGTTTTCCTCAACCGGCCATAAGAAGGAGCCAGAAGCTCTCTGTTCGTTAGATGCTGGGCTGATCTGATCTGAGTGCCGTGAGTTATTGAAAGTTTTGCAACTGTTAGCAAACTTTGTGTACTGGGCTGATTGTATGATTATGGATTATGTAACTGGACTATCCCTTAATGGAAAGACATTGATGACTGACTGAATTATCCGTGTATGACTTGGACTGTTTGATGGACTCTGATACCCCTATTTCCACGAACGTAAAAGCCTATTTAAACTGCAGTGTCTCTGTATGCTGGTTTGTGTGTTCTCCAACACAACTCTCACAATGCTTCTCTGAATGTACTTGCTCTCCCAACAGGGAGCTTACCTAACAGAGGCTACACAGACTGTGAAAGAGCATTCTCTGAAACCGCTTCAAGAACGAAGGCCTCGTGCCACCCACAAGGTAAGCAGCGTGTAGCACATATTGAGAAGCCCTGGGTTTGCGAGGGCAATAGTACCATTTCCCAAAACTCATCTATTTGGGGGAATGAAACAAGGTGGCATTTTTTGAGTGGCAGTTGGTGGCATTAGAGCTGATGTAGAGGCCCAGGCCTCTGTTTTGGGCACAACTTTGCACTGCCACCAAGTGCCACTATTCAAGGTGGCCTAGATGTCGGGGAGGGAGATAGAGAGTTGTTTGCCTTTTGTTCAGTGTGCGTGTGTTTGTGACATGTCAGCAGAGTCAAGTTATACGTTATCTACATTTTTGACATGGTTGACCGTTGTGTCCTAAGTCTTCACACCGGTCCGCTTTTCTAGCGGGAGGCTATGCTTCAATCTGATTGGCTGCCCTTCTGACAGCTGAGTATAAAGGAGCTGTCAGATGGAAAATCAGCTGTTGCTGTTAGCTGAGCTGTTGTTAGCTATTCTGTTAGAAACAATAAACTGTTAGCTTTACGTTTATTTCTGTCTCGCCTCAGTTCTTCCAGCTTTGCTCTCGGTCCTGTATTGTACCAAGCCTTTTTGATTCTGTTCCATTTATATTTCATGACATGCTTTCCTCTTCCTGTTTTCAACCTTTTCTCTCTCTTTTTTTTTGCAGAATTTTTTTTATTATTTTTTTTCCTTCTACAACACCTTACAGTCATTACATCAACATTGTTATGTCATCATACCTGTACATGTATATAATATTTCGCTTCTATATTTGCACACCTTTATACACAGTTCTCTATATATTTATATATAGTTTTTTGGCTTAATTAATTTTATTCTTGTTTTGCAGCCATTTGTACCAATTGTTCCAAATTTCATAATATTCCGACTCTTCTTTATCTTTTAATTTCAGTGTTAATTTGTCCATCTCTGCACAATCCAAAGTTTTTCTCTTTTCTCTTGTTTCTTTCCCTTGTGACTCTTCTTCCCTAAGTTGCAGTCTCACCTGCCATTAACTATTTGGATCTTTAACCTTAAATTTATCTCCTCTCCTACTGGTTTCAAACAACCTATTGGTCTCCCCTCTGATTTTTTTTCTTTTTTCCTTCCCCCTTCCCCCTCTTTCTGATTACTCTCCTCGTTTTCTATTTCCTCAACAAATTAACCCTCCTATAGATTCTTTTTGCACCAATTTTTTTTTACTCTGGTAATCACTCCCCAATGCTAATCCCAACTGGAGCCTGGAAGACCGAATTGTAGCTTTATTTTTCATCGGACAATGCAGAGCATAATATTGTAGTTACTAGCCCAGAGGAAATGTGTCCCTTGGGAATCCTAAAAAATCAAAATGTATTTCTAGTGGCCCACTTTTAAACACATACACTTTATGAAATTTTATGAAAAGACGTAAGCTTTTATGAATTGCAGCCCACTTCATTCAAAGCATGCTAAAATAATCCTAATGTTTCCACTAAAGAGATTGAGTCTGCTTCATGATCTTTTACTATCTGGGCTGAATTCTTTGTACTAAACACTAGATTTCCTTTCTATGCACTCCATAGCATTTTATTATGTCTTGTAAAGGATTTTGCATTTTGTGTATGCTGGCCAGAGACCTAAGGTAGGTGGGACACCTAATTGCTATGTTATAATAGGATACGATAAATTGTATTGCTATCAAAAAAATTGCAGAAAGTGTGCATTGCTAACAGATACCTTGGTTTGGAGGGAGACATAGTGACTCATAATTGGTAATAACATGCTAATTTATGACATTGAAATGTTCAGTAGTCTTCAATGTGTTGGCAGATTGTTCTAGGGCAATGATGGCTGTTCTGACCCCCCTCGTCCTACACCAAAGCACGCCGAGACAAAGATGCTGCAAAGATTTATTGATCACAGACAGGACCTTGGCAGCAAGCCAGCACAGACTAACCTTGGCAGCAATCCAGCCTGCCAAGCTAGCCCCAAGAGTTCTCCAGCTCAAGTGGATACGTTGACTCCTGCAAAAGGGCGTGTGCACAATCATTCCTTTTATAGTCTGGAGAGGAGCCTAATTACCACCAGCTGAGTGCAATTATCTCCTGTAACTGCGCAACTGTTCCTTACGCCTATTAGCTCTTCGGTGCCAGGCATCCAGGAACAACTCCCTTGGCTCCTCCCCACTGCTCCAATGCATGACGTCCGGATCACACTCCCTTGTCTCCTCCCCACTGGTCCAAGGCTCAGGTGCCTCCCGGTGGCCAACCAGCCTCTCTATACCCTGCTCAGAGTCGGAACCCTGTCCGGGGTCCTCCACATCCTCCAGAGCCGACTCATAGGGTCCCTCACTGTCGGAGTCTGGTGGCAGCTCCAGTGGCTCCTTCTGGGCCACAACAGATGGCTAACATTTTTGTGCTGAATGCCCAAAGCGTGAGCATGCCCAAAACCCCAAAATACAATGCAAGCACCCCCTGTACATGCCCCGTGTGCCCCTCCGGGGTTGGCTTCTGGGTTGGTGCAGGAGGCTTTCCAGGCCCAAAAATGGGGTGTGCAAACCCCCCAAATACAAGCACCCCCGCACATGCACCCCGCCGCCCTGTCCATGTGCAACAGAGAACTGAAAATCAGCTGGCTGGCAGGAGGCACACATACATGGATGGTGGAGGTGAGCTGGGGTGACGGCTGTCATGCCCACAGAGAGGGCTCTGCATACTATCTGTGGCATGTGTGCCATAGGTTTGCCATCACAGTTCTAGGGGATGGTATTTCTCCGTACATGAAACACAGTGGACAAAAATCCACACTTAATTTGGATCCCAGTTCTAGAGATGGCGTGTCACTTATAACACTAAAACAAATCCTTCATTATGCTTTCTGGGCCTGGGTACCTGAGAGACCGCCTCCTGCCGATTACCTCTCTCAGACCAATTAGATCGCACAGGTTAGGTCTCCTCCGGATTCCATCCGCCAGCCAATGCCGGCTGGCGACCCCCCGGGGGAGAGCCTTCTCTGTTGCAGCTCCAGCCCTCTGGAACGAGCTCCCTGTCGAGATCCGGACCCTTGCTACCCTCCCGGCCTTCCGCAAAGCCACCAAGCTCTGGCTGTTCCAGCAGGCCGGGGGGTCCGAGAAACATCTACCTCCACGGAAATTGTGAATGTTGGCTTGTTTTTAATATGTTGTCTTTGTCTTGTTTTCCCCTTTCCCTTGTCTTTTGTGAGCCGCCCGGAGTCCTCCGGGAGTGGGCGGCATACAAGACAAATCAAATCAAATCAAATCTTTCTATTTGAACCATTTTAAACCCAATTTAAAAATAAAGATGCCCATAGTGGCACTGTAATTTTATTTCTCGTGTAGCCTTTTTTCATTTGCCAAGGTAATGTGCCACTCTTACAAACTGACAATTGAGTTATTTTTTCTAACTGATAAAAATGTACAAGCCAAGGCACCTTTTCTTTATCAATTAAAGCATTTGTCATGAAGGCTCCTCTCTGCCCAAAGAGAGTTTTGTGATCTCAGTGAAATGTTTGTTTTGTCCTTCCAAAAGAGAGTACCTTTCTGCTTCACCAGTCGACTTTCCAGCAGCTGCTCTCTGAGTTTAAAACAAGAGAGGCGCATTCTTATTTCACAGTTTCTTTTTCATCTTTATTCATGTCATGAGTTAAATCCGCTCTTATTCACTCTCTCTTTTGTCTATAGCATTTATACCTTGGCATTGCACTACATTATGCTTATGATGCACGATGGGATGCAAATCAGATCTAAAACATTTAGATTGATGGAAGAGCGTTAACTGTGGAGCCATCATTAACTTTGGTACATGTGTACTGCAAATCTGATGATCTCCAGGAAAAACTCCCAGAAAAATAGCAAAGGAGCACTAAGCAAATACTATATTTTTTGGACTATAAAGACACACTCCCTTCCCCCAAAGTAGGTGGAAGTGTCTCTGCATCTTATAGAGCGAATATTGCAGCAGGAGGGAGGGGGTTGGTGCAGTGCCGATCAGCTGTTCCAGGCGGTGGGGATCATCTGCCTATGAGCCGAGGTGGCGCAGTGGTTAGGGTGCAGTACTGCAGGCCACTTCAGCTGACTGTTATCTGCAGTTCAGCAGTTCTAATCTCACCGGCTCAAGGTTGACTCAGCCTTCCATCCTTCCGAGGTGGGTGAAATGAGGACCCAGACTGTGGGGGCAATATGCTGACTCGGTAAACCGCTTAGAGAGGGCTGAAAGCCCTATGAAGCGGTATATAAGTCTAACTGCTATTGCTATTGCTATTGCTGCCGCCCATTCATTGCCACCTGTTTGCCACTGATTACATGCTGTGGCGGTAACTGAGCCGTGGTGGAAAATGGGCTGTGGTAATGAATGGACTGTGGCGGTAAACAGGCCATGGTGAATGGGCAGATTTTTTTTCTTGTTTTCCTCCTCTAAAGCTAATATGTGTCTTATAGTCCAGAGCATCTTATAGTCCGAAAAAAACGGTATGTTTGTCCTTAGTCTTTCTGATATGGTATATTAGGTTGGAAATGAGTTGTTTTTCAAACTCATCAAGATCATTCTGTTAGAGATCCATTTCTGTACACATTGTTGTATTGTATTTTCTCAATCTATTGAGTTCTCTCTACTGGAGAGAAATATCCCACCGAGAAAATGTATAGCTTTTTCTCTGCAAGAAGCCATTGTTGTGAGTATAGACACCCAAAGAATTTTAAGTCCTCTTGCAGCTTAAATAGAAGCTGTAGGAACTATGGATAGTTGTTCCATCTGCTTTTCTGTGTTTACAAAAGATTGCTGTGAGACAGAGTAGGGTTTACACATCAGTATAAACAATCGACTTAATGATTTAGGACAGAAACAGACATAAATGACTCTACTATGAGGTTAACTGAAGAGGTTCAGCTGTCTTTACTCAATCTTGGTCTAACACTTTAAACCTTGAAGATGCAGATTGAAAAAACGGGAAGCCACCAAACTTACTTACAAAGAAGGAGAGAGAAAAAGAGAGGGAGGGAGGGGGAGAGAGTGTGTATTCCACCTAGAGGTTTTTGATGCGTTGAGTCTTTTTTCTATATTAATTTCTTCTTTTGTTTGTATTGACACCATTGCATTTTTTCTCTTTTGTTTTTTTACTCCATAATGTGAGTAAAAATTACAACTCTTTAAATCTTGTGGACTCTGAGAAATGGATAGGGTTTTTTTGCAGCATGAATTAGTCCACTTGTGTATTGGACCTCTGCCACAACTGCTGCCATAATGCAAGGAAGAAGTGAATGGTTGGGATTTAGAGATGATTTGTGTCTCTAAAGGAGGAGACACTACTTTCTGTTCTTACTTAGACTTCCCCCAAAAACACGAGGCAGAGTCCTGGTCCCGACAAAACCCCTTTTATCAAATGAATGTGAATTCCTCTCATTCACATTCAGCAAAGGCCTGGCAAACAGTCTTTCAAAGGAATATTTATGACCACAGACCTTATCTATCTTGGAAAGCTGCCACGTAAATATTTTCCAAATGTCGTGCTGTGCAAGGAAAGACTGGGCACAGAGTCTCTGAGATTCACGGACAGATCTTCACACTCCTAAAACGAACCTAATGACCGAACGAGTCAAATATTATTTTGTTTCTCAGAGGTTAAAAAAATGCTTCATCTCCCTTTGCCTAGGCAACAATCCTTGTGTCTTTCTACCAAGGTTATTTTCTTTACTCTCTGTGCATGGATGTCTGTTGTGATTCGGCCGAAACCTCCTGTGAGTTGTTTCAGGATGCACACAGGGGAATGGCTTACTGACTCATAGGAGAGGATAACGAGCAGCTGTGGCTCATTAGGATCTCCTCCTGCGGATAAAAGACGGATGGTGCCACACCTTGGTTGCAGAAGTCAACGTTCCATTCTGTTCCATTCCATTCCATTCTGTTCCTGTTCTAGTCAAGTTTTCTGTTTGTTTGCAACCATCGAGAAAAAAGCACTTGGATAAGTGATTTGATTTATATAATCCTGTTTTGCTGTAGTTTACTTTTGCCAGAGCATTTATCTGTGTTTATTTTGGGCTCGCAGCCAGCAAGAGCCGGGACTGATAAAAATATTCCTTTGAACATTCTGTCTGGCTGTAGTTTTTGAACGGGCAAGGTAGGGGTCAGAACAGGTGTCATACAATTCCCCCATCCTCTTTTGATATTTGAGTATGAAACTACTGGTGGAGTGTATCCATCAATGTTGTGTGAGACATACCTTTAGTATACATATCTATTCCAAAATGGGCAAGAGAGACAGTGAAGATTCTTTCTTGACATCTGAATGCCATTAGATCTGGATGGGATGAAACAACTTGAAATTGCATTGCAGTTGCAGTTTGTACACAAATCATGAGAGAGGTTGTAGGGAGTTGGGGGGCTGTGGAAGAAGCAGATTCATGACTTGGGTTGCAACTGATGTCTATAACTGGATGAACAGATAGTCAGAGATGCAGAGGTGGGTTCCTATCGATTCAGACTGGTTCGGCTGAGTAGGTAGTAGCTTGGCTGGCCACGCCCCTGAAGCGGTTCTATCGGTGGCGGCTTAGGCGGCACTATCTTGTTCTTTGCTTCTACACATGCAGAATACGCATGCAGTTATTTTTTTTACTACTGTGCATGCACGCATAGGGCACATCAAGTGTGCACACCCCCGCTCAGTACATCCCTGAGCGAACCGGCAGTAACAGAAGCCAGAACACAACACCCCCCTGCAGAGATGTCTTTGCCCAGGGTCAGGTGGTCTACCAGTTGTGGTGCTTTTTGGAGCAAGTGACAATAATTTATACCCTCATTAGCTCAAGACTGGATTTTTGCAATAAACATTTAAATTATTTAACCATTTTATTTTGAATGTTGCTTGGATTGATTTTAATGTTTGCTATTTTAATAAGCTGAATATATTTATGCTACTGTGAATTGTCTAGAGATTTTTTTTCTCTTCTTATTATATTGTTATAAAGATGCACATCCAGTACAGTGAGGTTTATATAATATGATTAGAGATGATTAACATTCTATTTAGATTTTTCAAAAAATAATTCCATTACTTAGCTTAAAGTATTAAAAATAGAGGATTTTTTTTTAAAAAAAATCTCAATATTAAATACAATTTATGATGTCAATATTACAAGCATAAAATTATTGGGTTTTCTCGTCAAAAGTTAAATATGACATTACAAAAAACTGCTGCAGCTCACATCAAAATATTGGTTTTATGATAATGGTTTTGATCTTAAGCCAATTACCATACTTAATATTAAAACCTCCATTGATTGTACTGTTGGTTTAGAGATAGATGATAGAGAAAGAGATAAACGATGCAAATTGAACAAAAGTTAAAATATCTAAAAAGTAGAAAGTCTAGAGACTTTTGATGAGCAGGCAGCATTCAAGTATTGTGGAATAAATAAATAAAAGGTAAGGAGGAGAGGAAGTTCAAAAGATCTTCTGAGTTAACAGCGGAAGATAATGAGAACTGAATCTCAGCCCAGAACTGATAGCTAAACCAAGGATAAGGGGAGGGAAATGAATGTATGTGCGTGGGAGAAGAGAAGCCTAAATTAATTATGAAGGCACTTTTTCTCCAAGGTGCCTTAATAAAAAGAATTGCTTTATGAGGAAAATTGGAAGAGGGAGTATATATGCATGAATGTCGCCTTGCGATTTGTCTGTGTGTGTGTGTGTGTGTGTGGTATGTGTGTGTGTGTATGTATGTATACAGTACACACACACACACACACACACAAAAACACACAGACGTTTTCGTAGATTTTCACGGGTATAGGTACACTGGTCTTGTTGTATTTGGGTCTTTTCCCGTGTATGATTGAGATTGTCTTGGCAACGTTACAGCGAGGTCTCAATCGCCATCTTCAGGTTAGGTTTTGGTCTTAAAGTGCCAAGACAATCTCAATCTTACACGGGAAAACACCTGAATACAACAAGACCAGCATATTATATAATTATATAATACATTTATACATATATAAATGTAACAAAGGCAAAAAAAAAATGGCTTTCTGCCTGGATGGCTCCTAGGGTGAGTCGAAAGACAGAAAAGGAAGGCAGTATGCTCCCACCCATATTTGGGCATACCAGGGGTTGTGGCACAATACATACCTATTTCCCTGGCTTAGCTGATAAAGGAGGAGAGCCTGTGGCTAATACTACTGCCTGATATGTAATACAGCCCAGTAAGGGTATGGCTAGCTGATGAGAGCTAAATAGCTTGATATGGATCTATACTAGTCTCCCTTTATTTATTTATCAGCACAAATGCAACACAAATATAACAAAGGCAACATAAAAAAATGCCTTTTTTCCTGGATGGCTCCTAGGGTGAGCCGAAAGACAGAAAAGGGAAGCAGTATGCTCCCTCCCATATTTGGCCATACCATGGGTTGTGACACAATTCATATTGTGTCACGTTTATTCATGTTGTGGGGGTGTTTCTCTATTTTGATAGCTTCCATAATTATTCTCTTGTTGAAGTGTTCAGTTTTGGAGATTAACCTGGTTCCTTCAAAATTAATTTCATGTCCTGTAGCTTTAAGGTGCTGGAAAAGAGAGGAAGTTTTTTTTTCTTTTTTTCTTACTAAATATATGTTTTTGTAGATTTTCACGGGTGTAGGTATGCTGGTCTTGTTGTATTCGGGTCTTTTCCTGGTTTTGTTCACCTGAAAATGACAGGAACTGGCAGGCAGGAAAGATCTGGTTCACACGTAAAGGTTCAATTAAGCTGATTTATTGCTAAAAGCCTTTGCACAAGAATCTTCTCAACTAAAGGTCAGCACCTGGGACAGGCAGGCTCTTATTTATATTATTGTGTAAGCATTGCACAAAAGCAGGAGGTCATAAATAGAGATGCAAGAAATAAAATATAGTGCATTAAAATGCATTTTAAAAAGGACCACTTGGTAGTACACTCTCCTGTTCTTTCACACACACCCCAAACACTGCTACTTAAATATTTATCCTTTGCTTTAAACTTTTACAGTTGATGCTTATCTCTGAGTATTTTTTGTTTGTTTCTTTTAATCAATTTCTGTTCTTCGAGTGCCATATTCTCAGATCTTAGCTGGCCCTGTTAAGTGTGGGAGCCATTCCTTCTTGAATTTGGTTTGGATTTTGCTGTGAATATACAGTCAATTTCTCTAAAGCTGTATAGTCTCCCATTTTGGTTTTCCAATCTTGCATTGTCAGCAACCAAATCCCTCATCATAAACATCTGTGTACAATCTCTATTTATTGCAGTGAAATCTGCCCACGGAACTGCATAGCTCTGGATCTTTCCCAAGATGGTTATAAAATGGTTGGGTTAGTCTGAAAGTGAAGAGCATTACAGTTACAACTGGGCAATGAGAATTGTAAAAGGAAAGCAAGCAAGAAGATATTGCGCAAAAATTAGTGGAAGGTTCTTGGTGGTATCTGAGAAGACTAACTCATTTTTCCAGTGGATGTAATTAAAAAAAATTAGTGCCGTTAGAAAAGTTAGGTATAATGGGATCTGCAAAAGGAATTTTTTTTAAAAAAAAGCTACTGTATTTTTTGGAGTATAAGACGCACTCCCCCCCCCAAAAGTGGGTGAAAATTTTGGTGCGTTTTATACAGCAAATGTTGTGGGAGTGGGGAGGGCGGTTGGTGCAGTGCTGACCTGTTGTGACTCAGCAGAAGTTTGCTGTGAGTTGAGTCAGGATGCAGGAATAATGAGCAGCTGTTGCTCGTTAGTGTCGTCTTCTGCAGATAAAAGACGGATGGTACCACGCCTTAGTTGCAGAAGTCAATGTTTGTTCGTGGTTCGTCATTCATCAGTCGTGGTTTGTTGTTCGTGAGAGGCACTTGGATAAGTGATTTGCTTTCTTTCTGTAAACCTGGTTTTGCTGTAAGAGCTCTTTGTTTTTGCTTTTGCTGTGTACCTTTTTGCCAGAGACTTTATCTACGTTTAATTTTGGGCTCGCAGCCAGCTTGAGCCAGGACTGATAAAGATATTTACTTTGAAGTTCTGTTTGACTGTCGTCTGTGAACGAGCGAAAAAGATGGGTCAGAACATGACCTGATGTTCTAGAATGGGCTGAGATGGTGAATAGGCCACAGGGGCAGCAAATGGGCAGCAGTGAATGGGCCACAGCAGTGGTAAACGGGCTGCGTCGAACAGACTGCGGCAGCAAATGAGTGGCAGATGATGGGCAGCAATGGCTAATGGGCAGTGATGGTGAACGGGCGGCATGGCAGCGAATGGGTGGCGGTGAACGGGCCACAGCAGCGGCAAAAGGGCTGCGGGCAAAGGACCAGATGAATACTCGATGGATGGATGCTGGGAGGCAGAGGCAGATTTTTTTTCTTGTTTTCCTCCCGCAAAAAAGGTAGGTACGTCTTATAGTCTAGAGCGTCTTATACTCTGAAAAATACGGTACTTATGAGAAGTTTTTCCCATTTTGAATGAGATTCAGATGCTCTTAAAATACACTAGATTCATGCCCTGGCTGTTACACTTCCTGTCTTTCCCAATTTCTGCTGAACAAACCCTTTACCTGGGAAGAAGGTACAGGGCACCAAGTATCACACAAGTAGCTGGTCCATAAACTGACTTCTTCAGCCAGTTTCAGAAGATTGTCTTTGATGTAGTTTCAAAACAATGCAGTTTACCAATAGAGATGCATGGTTTCTCTTTAGAGAATTAGAGAAAATTGCATGGCTTTCATCTACAGGCCTCAGTCCAAGCAGTAATTCTGTTTATTATAAAAAGAAATACTCGATTGTTAAGTTGCGCTGCAGTGTTTGAAGCTGCCTAATGGCAATACATTTCTGGAGATGCTTCTTCCTGCAATCTGCCTCTAATTTAGAAATGAAAAAATAGCCCACAATAGATAAGTGGGTTATAAAGATTAGGGGAGTATGCACTCGAAGATCATAATATCCATGGTGGTGCAGTGGTTAGAATGCAGTATTGCAGTCTAACTCTACCCATAGCCTGGAGTTCGAACCTTACTGGCTCAAAGTCAACTTAGCCTTCCATCCTTCCGAGATCGGTAAAATGAGGACCCAGATTGCTAGGGGCAATAGGCTGACTGTCAGCGTTACTCCATTCCATAATTAGGAAAGAAAACTAAGAGACTCCATGAGTTGGAAATTCAAAGTACTTTTACTAATTATAAATGGTAAGCAAGCAGTTGCGAAGCAAAGTCTACTTAATAAGGCGCGAAAGCGATTGATATATAGAATAGCCCATTCCCCACCCCGTAGGATCATAGCTCCAGGCCAATCATAAGTCCTTCAAGTGTCAGGTGTGAGATAACTTCAAAGAGACAGGCCAAAGATGGAATGTCGAGTCCGTTGATGCAGGCGGGAACACTCACGCATGCGCAATCCCAATGTCTGGTAGATCCTAGAACATTCCTCCAGCACATCAATTATCCCCCCCCAAATACCAGCCCCCCCCTTCCCATTTCATGGCAGCTGAAGCAACAGCAAGGCAGAAGCTGACATCCGGCCGTCCCCCGGAAAAAGGCTGTTAGGCCTGTAAAAAAAACAAACGAAACAGACAAACGACAAACACAAAAAAAAAACAGAGGGAGGGGGAAAAAGAAAGTCAAGGCTTGTCGGGATAAGCAGCATAAAAGTCTCGAAGTAAACGGGGAGCTCGAACATGGGATTTATCAACCCATTCAGTGTGGGAGGGAGGAAAATGCTTCCAAGCCACCAGGTATTGGATGCGATTACGGCGTTTGCGGGAATCAAGAATGGCACGAACTTCAAAATGACGTTCCCCATCCACTAGTAATGGAGTAGGCGGAGGTTCATCTGGGGGGCGCAAGTGGGAAACCCGAACAGGTTTGATGAGGTTGATGTGGAAAACCGGGTGGATGCGGTTGAGGTGTTTTGGCAATTGTAAACGAACAGAAACAGGATTGATGACCTTTACAATAGGGAAAGGGCCAACATATTTGGGCCCCAATTTCTTCGACTTCTGCGTAGTGTGCAGGAATTTTGTGGACAAATATACCAAATCCCCAGGGTGGTATTCATAGGGCTGAGTGCGTTTTTTATCTGCTTGCTTCTTATGGGCTTTATGAGCAGCGTCCAAAGTGGAAAGGGTCAATGGCCAAATGTGACTGAGGCGTTCACTCCAGTCCGCAATTGAAGGGACTTGCGGTTGGTCACTAGGCAATTCGGGAATAGGAACAAAATCTTGACCGGAAACGACCCGAAAAGGGGTGAACCCCGTGCTGGAGTGAACCGAGTTGTTGTAGGCCACTTCAGCATGTGGTAACAAGTCCACCCAATCGTCTTGTTGATAATTGATGAAGCAACGTAAATATTGCTCAAGAACAGAATTTGTATGTTCACAACCGCCATTAGTCTGAGGATGGTAGGCGGAGCTAAGGCCCTGGGCGGAGCCGATGCGCTTGAGAAATTCCTTCCAAAATTTAGATGTAAATTGGACCCCCCGATCGGAGATAATACGGTCGGGTACTCCATGCAAACGGTAGATGTGGGAAATGAACAGTTTAGCCAATGCCTTGGCGGAAGGAATTTTGTGACAAGGCACGAAATGAACTTGCTTGGAAAACAAATCAGTGACCACCCATATAACGGTATGCCCCTGGCTTTCGGGAAGCTCAACAATAAAGTCCATAGAAATCTCCTTCCAAGGGGCAACTGGGCGAGCGACGGACTGGAGCAGTCCCTGCGGTTTCCCAGGTGGTTTCTTGGCGGCAGCGCAAATGGGGCAACTAGCCACGTAAAGTTCAATGTCCTTTTTTAAAGAGGGCCACCAGAATTGTCGCTTCACGAGATGTAAAGTTTTTACGAATCCAAAATGACCCGCCAATCTGGAGTCATGAGCGCGGCGAAGGACCACAAGGCGGAGGGACGCGGGGATGTATAATTTAGCACCAATCCACGGTAGATCGTCCCTCATGGTGCACTCGTCACGATGGTTCAGGAACCAGTCGTCGTGAGCAAGAGCTTTTTTAAGGTCAAAAAGTAGATCTTGAGGCACCTCCCTCTGTGCCTGGGTCTGTTGACGTGTGAGTACCGGAGCTGCCAGGAGTGGTTGGACGATAGTCAGTTTAGAGCAATTATATTGAGGTAGTCTGGACAAAGCATCCGCCATGAAGTTCTTCCCTCCCGGGATATACTTTAGAGTGAAATTGAAACGGTTGAAATATTGGGCCCATCGCATTTGTTTGGGGGAGAGACGACGAGGCGTCCGCAACGCTTCCAGGTTCTTGTGGTCAGTCCACACTTCAAATGGGTGTTTCGCGCCCTCTAGGAAATGGCGCCATGTAGCCAGGGCCCAACGGACTGCGAAAGCCTCCTTTTCCCAAACTGCCCAACGTCTCTCCGTGTCAGTAAGCTTTCGGGAGGTGTACGCGCAAGGTTGCAAGTTACCTTGGTCGTTGGTCTGCAGCAGAATGGCTCCTACGGCGACATCACTGGCATCAGCCTGGACGACGAAAGGCCGGTCAAGGTCAGGATGCTTAAGTACTGGTTCAGCGGCAAAAAGGCGTTTGAGTTTCTCGAATGCCGCCTGACATTCCATGTTCCAGTCCAAAGGCCTATTAGGTTTAGGTTTTGGATCGCCCTTAGTCTTGAGCAAATTAGTAATAGGAAGAGCAATCTTAGCAAAAGAGGGAATGAATTGACGGTAAAAATTAGCGAAACCCAAAAATTTTTGCAATTGTTTACGAGTTTTGGGTGCGTCCCATTCAGTGACCGCCCTCACTTTCTCAGGGTCCATCTCAATGCCATCTGGTGAGATGCGATAGCCAAGGTAGTCAATTTTAGTTTGGTGAAACTCACATTTAGACAATTTGGCATAGAGGTCAGCGGCACGTAGTTTTTTCAAAACAGTGCGCACCAGAGCGACGTGTTGGTCATATGTGCGAGTATAGATAAGGATATCGTCCAAATATACGATAACTCCTTTATACAGGTGATCGTGCAAGATCTCATTAATAAGTTGCATGAAAACAGCAGGAGCCCCCTGCAGGCCAAAAGGCATAACCCGGAACTGGAAACAACCAAGAGGGCAGTTGAAAGCAGTCTTCCATTCGTCTCCTTCTTTTATGCGGACCCTATAGTAAGCTTCCTGGAGGTCCAATTTAGTAAAGATGCGGCCCTTCCCCAGCTGTGCCAATAAGTCTTTCATCAACGGGAGGGGGTAGAGGTTCTGAGTTGATACAGCGTTCAGATTTTTAAAATTACAGCATAAACGAAGAGAGCCATCTTTTTTTTCACGAAAAAGTACAGGGGCAGCTACTTTGGGGCGAGCCGGTTCAATGAAACCACGTTTCAAATTTTTGTCAATGAAAGAACGCATTTCCTCCATTTCCCTGGGAGACATGGAGTAGATCTGGGGTTTAGGGAGCTTAACCCCGGGTAAAATGTCTATGGAGCAGTCAGTAGGCCTGTGGGGGGGTAGATTGTCTGAAGATTTTTCGCTGAAGACTTCCTTAAGATCCCAATACTCTTTCGGAATTTTCTCCTCTCCTGCAATCCTCTCCTGCCCTCTAGCGGCCACTTCAGGAATGTCAGTTACAGGTTGTTCAGGAGAGTCCTCCCCCACTGGAGGCACCCTGGAGCGGACGCGTAAGCGACCTGTGCACCAATTTATGTGAGGGTTCCACTTCCGGAGCCAGGGGATGCCCAAAATGAGTGGCCTGTCCATGCCAGGCGCGACCACAAAGGAAATTAGTTCAGTATGGGTACCCATTTTCATTTCCAAAGGCTCAGTAAAAAAATGGGCGGGCCCCCCCCCCTGCAATAGAGCCGTCTATTTGGCAAAACACAATTGGGGTTTTCAAAGTGCGCAATTTGAGGCCCAATTTTTCCACCATGGCCGGGTTGATCATGGATCGGGAACAGCCGGAGTCGAGCAAGGCCAGAAGGGTGGCAGGTGGTCCCTGGGGGGGTACTTTTAACTCAATGGGGATTAGCAGGGGCCCTTTGTTTGAACTCACCCAGTGAGGCGACGTGTCATCATCGGAATCTTCAGAAGAAGAGGAGTTGGCGTCCGCGTCACCCTCTAATGGCTGGGCGAAAGGAGGGGGTTTGTTGTGCACAGCGAAGGCGGTTTCTCTTTTCTTCTTCTCCGAGACTCTGCCAGACTTTTCCTCACGTTTGGGAGGGGGTTGAGCAGAGATAGGCAATTTAGCACGATATTGGGGGGCGGTGTGCCCCAATTTACCGCAACGGAAGCAGGTTAACGGTTTGGAGAGTCCTGAAGGGGGCCCCCTCCCTTCCCCCCGTCGTTTGAAGAGGGATTTCCTGGCAGGAGGGGGAGGAGACTTCGCAGCTTTCTCCTTTCGCTTCTTTCTTTCTTCTTTGGCATAACGGAGCCTGGTGAGGTCGAGCTCAGCATCTGCAGCATGTTCAAACCAAGTGACCAAACGCCTGGGCAGGTTACGATTGACACATTGCTGGTAAATGTCTTCATCTAACCCCGAAGCAAATTTGTCCAGGAGTGCGTCTTCCCCCCAGCCTCTCATGTATTGCGACAGACATTGAAACTCCTGGATGTATTGGGCAACAGGTCTATCGTCTTGCTCAAGGGTTATAAATTTCAATTTGCTTCGTTTCTCTGTCAAAGGGTCATCAAAGCGTTGGCGGAAAGCCTCCATAAAGCGGTTGAAATCTCCCAAGAGGGGAGAACCAGACATATGCAAAGCCGTGGACCACGTGGCAGCTTCAGCATCTAAAGATAAGAGAACCATCCGGACTCTCATGCCATCAGTTTCAAAATCACGGCCATAAATCTCCATATAATTAAAGACCTGCATAATGAAAGAGGCCAGGGTAGCAGAATCACCGTTGAAACGCACAGGCAGGGGAGGGATTTTTGCCATTCGGTGCCGTCGGGGAGGAGGGGCCCCGGGTCCAGCAAAACCTCTAGCCACAGGGGGTGAAGCAGGCCTAGGGGGAGGGGGTGAAGGCACGCGTGGAGTTTGTTGACGCCAGCTTCTCCAGTCTCTTTCATCTTCCCCCCTTCTTTCCCCAAAATACCTTTGACCCCAATAATCAGGTAATTCACTCCTCTGGGGTTTTCTCACAGCTCCAGTCTCCAGCGCTGGTCGTCGGGGTTGCCTTTGAGTGATCCCTGCATTCCAGCTCGCCTCTTCTTCTCTTTGCCCGACCGAAGTAGACCATCGAGGGGGAGGAAGGTCCGGCTGGCTGGAAATTTGCAGTTGAAATAAATCTTCATGAAGGGATAGGTCGGTGCCCTCTGGCTCGTGAAGCGAAAGTTCGGGAGGTCCGGCTTCGCTGGAATCCACGCCGCTAACGGCCCCTTCCGTATCTCTGATCGGTGAAGACATATCTCCCTTCACGGTAGATGTAAATCTCCTGGAAAGAGTTTAAGTAGACTTTGCTTCTTGTCAGCGTTACTCCATTCCATAATTAGGAAAGAAAACTAAGAGACTCCATGAGTTGGAAATTCAAAGTACTTTTACTAATTATAAATGGTAAGCAAGCAGTTGCGAAGCAAAGTCTACTTAATAAGGCGCGAAAGCGATTGATATAGAATAGCCCATTCCCCACCCCGTAGGATCATAGCTCCAGGCCAATCATAAGTCCTTCAAGTGTCAGGTGTGAGATAACTTCAAAGAGACAGGCCAAAGATGGAATGTCGAGTCCGTTGATGCAGGCGGGAACACTCACGCATGCGCAATCCCAATGTCTGGTAGATCCTAGAACATTCCTCCAGCACATCAATTATCCCCCCCAAATACCAGCCCCCCCCTTCCCGTTTCATGGCAGCTGAAGCAACAGCAAGGCAGAAGCTGACACTGACTCTGTAAAGCACTGTAAAATGATATATATTGCACCGTGCTCTACATGGGGCTGCCCTTGAAGAGCATCGGGAAGCTCCAGTTGGTGCAAAATGCAGCAACCCACAATGGTTTTGTGCAGACCCCACTGTGCACATGTATCACCTCTCCTGTGGGAGCTGCATCGGCTGTTGATTTGCTTCCGGGTGCAATTCAAGGTGCTGGTTGTCACCTTTAAAGCCCTTCATGGCTTGGGACAAAAATATCTGAGGAATGTTCTCTTGCTAGTCACATCTAACTGACCCATCAGAGCAGGGAGGCAGAGAATGTTGTGGGTCCCCTCCCCTAGGGAGAAACACTTGGTGGGACCCAGAAGAAGGCCTTCTCCGTGATGGCTCCCTCTCTCTGGAACATCATCTCCACAGAGATTAGAATGGCCCCCATTCTAGCACTCTTCTGAAAGGCGCTGAAGACCTAGTTCTGCCAGCAGGTCTGGGGAACCCAGAGTGGGATGGAGCCCATTAAATGGCTCATGTGAGGTGCTGTCGCTGGGGTGGTAATTTTAGTATATTAATTTATTATATGACTCTTCTTTTATTAGTTTTATTGTTTTTATATGGGGTTTTATATTCTGTAAGCTGCCTTGAGTCACCATGTACAAATAGGAGGCAATAGAAATTCCCTAAATAAATAAATAAGTTTAAGTGCTATTGCTATTATATCTATATTTTATTCAGCACACCCCTTGTGAAAGGATAGTCCTGTGTTCTGACCCCCCTCCTTGCTTGTTCACAAACGACAGCCAGACAGAACTTCAAAGGAAATATCTTTATCAGTCCCGGCTGACGCTGGCTGCGAGCCCAAAATAAACATAGATAAAGTCTCTGGCAAAAAGTTACACAGCAAATGCAAAAACAAAACTCTTACAGCAAACCAGGTTTACAGAAAGCAAATCACTTATCCAAGTGCCTCTTTGAATCATGAACACTGCCTCGAACAGGAACGGAACTGAACTCACGAACAAACAATGACGTTGACTTCTGCAACTAAGGCATGGCACCATCAGTCTTTTATCCAAGGAGGAGAGCCTTAACGAGCCCCAGCTGCTTGTTATCCTGCATCCTGAAACAACTCACAGCAAGCTTCTGCTGAGTCACAACAGTCCTGAATATATACTTCAGTGTACAGTATATTGGGCCAAACATGACTGATTTTCAAGACGTTACTTCAGAGTAATACTTGATGAGGATTTGCTTGGGAAGTCCAAGGCAGCAGACCAGCCTGTGATGTTGAAGAAGCCAAGGGGAAACCTGTTCTACAAAGCTACCAAGAAAATTATCTGGTTTCTAACACCGAGAATGAATCTTGAATTGGGTGAGCAAGCTTGTCCTTTTAATTGGAAAGTATAATGATGCAGAATAGTGCAGATCTATTCCCCACTATTGCTCCATTTGTACAAGTATATAATAACCAACAGTTCTGCAATCCAATGATCTTCAGATTTGCTCCAACTATATCCAGAGAATTCCTGCCTAGCACAGTAGGGTGAAGAAAGCTATAGTAAACAAATAAAAAAGTACTGAAATATGGTCAGCAGGGACCAGGCATTATGTTTCCCCTAGTTTTTAGTGTGTACCAGGCAGTGGTGGGTTTCAAAAATTGTTCGAACCTACTCTGTGGGTGTGGCCTCCTTTGTGGGAGTGGCTTGCCACCCATGTGACCGGATGGGAGTGGCTTGCCGCCCATGTGACCGGATATGAAGATGCTGACGTCACTTGTCAGAACCACCTTAAATTACCTCACACACAGCACTGGCATGCATAAGAATATGATGTAAACTTGTTTTTTAAAAGGCATCTTTGGTTTGCGTTAAAACAACTTCAACACACGCAATGTTCTGATTGCACCACAAACGCAGTAGTCATCCTTACCTTTCACAGAGGCCCTGAGTTTTATAAATATGAGCATGATAGTGTAGAACAATCATATCCAAGGACCAGTGGTGGGTTTCAAAAATTTTTGGAACCTCTTCGGTAGGTGTGGCCTGCTTTCCGGGTCCACTGGTGGAACCTCTTCTAACCGGTTCGGTAGATTTGACGAACCGGTTCTACCGAATAGGTGCGAACTGGTAGGAACCCACCTCTGGTACCAGGCTGCTGTGATAATATATAAATATCTGGGAAAGACTTTATAAGACAATTTTACTGATCAGTCATCCACAATTATGAGATAAATATTTTTTCTTTATGTTTATGAGTTAATAAAATATTTTGTTCTACATTAATTTTAAGTTAATACTACAAGAATATCTAAAGGAAAAAGCAAGTTTCTTCTTAATAAATATACACTAGAGATAAATCATACCTCTGCTTAGAACTGATTGTATCATTTTGTAATTTTCTTTCCAGAAATAAATGAGATGTAAACAGTAATCATTCATACTGTCACATACACACCTACTTGTGAGAGTTAAACTGTCATTTGATTTGCTTTGCATAAAGATTTTCCATAATTTGTCAAGGCCTTGGGGAACATGGGAAAGAGCTGAAATGTTACTTGGTTTTATTTCACTTGTTATTTGTTTTGTTTTATTTCACTTATTTTACTTGTTTCTTGCCCAATGCAAGATGAATCTACTGGTTAATTTTTTTTCAGCCCAAAGCTATTGAAGGGATTGAAAAAAGTTATCAGTGAATTTTTTAAATGCTTGGCTTTTTAAAAAAATAAATAAATAAGATGTTAACATTTAATCATGTAAATTAATAGATTAATCTCTTAACAGCCCGTGGTAACATTATCCAGATTTTGGTGAAGAGAAGAGACTGAAGAATTGTTTTGGGGCATTTCTGAGACTTTTAATATGATGAAACTAGAACACAGACAGTAAAAGTTTTCAAGGGTGCTGGAAAATAATCTTCCAAGGAGAAATGGAGAGAAATGGATGTGTTCAGCTTTCAAAGAGTAGGAGGGGACACACAAGTAGATTTTGCAAATAATTAAAAAGCTCCAAGATGTAATATCCACTGCTTCCGAGAGTCTGACATAGAATCTTAGTTTTAGTTACAAACAGGCAAATTCTGGTTGAGTATTAAGAAGACTTTTGGAGTTTGGAGTTTGGAATTTATTCAATTTGTAGGCCGCCCTATTCCCCGAAGGGACTCAGGGCGGCTGAACAAAAGCCAAGGGAGGGAAATTACAAAAAGTAAGACAAAAACAATCAGACAATACGAACAATTTAAAAGCACAACAGACACAGCAAATTCGAGTAGGGGGGGGTAACTCAAGCCCAGGCTTGCTGGGACAGCCAGGTCTTCACAGTCGTCCGGAAGGCCCGAAGGGTGGAGAGGGTCTGAATCTCCACGGGGAGCTCGTTCCAAAGGGCCGGAGCAGCTACAGAGAAGGCCCTCCTCCGAGTAGTCGCCAGCCGACATTGGCTGGCAGATGGAATACGGAGGAGGCCTAATCTGTGGGATCGAATGGGTCTGTGGGAGGTAATCTGCAGAAAGCGGTCTCTCAAGTACCCAGGTCCAATACCATGTAGAGCTTTATAAGTAATAACTAGCACCCTGAAGCGTATCCGGAGACCAATAGGTAGTCAATAGTTTTATAGGTAGACCAATAGTTTTATCCATAGTATGAGTAGTTATCAGAAGCAGTTACTAAGGGGGGGGGGGGCGGTGAGCTTTAAATTTTTTTAAAGTTTCAGTCTGAAGTTGAAGAGTCATATCTTGGCTGTCAACCCTGAAGCTGACCTCAACGAAGCCATCTTGGACGTTTCAGTGTCGCCATACTGAAGCTGAGGGAGTTTAGATAGCTGGGATTTTGTAGCCAAAACAAAATGCTTTCTCTTGGGAACCAAGGACATTCTCACACCTGGGCAGAGGATGTCGGGGTGATGTCACCAGGCAACAGACAGTGTGGATATGTTATAAGTTAGAATCCTGCACTGAGTGCAGAGTTGGACTCAGAGGCCTGATTGATGCCTTTCAGTTTTATGATTTCTCTATTTCTTCCTTTGTTTATTCTTTGTCAGATGATTCTTATGGGAAAATAGCATCTCGGTTAGGGTGGTATGAACCCTTTCGAAGCGCATTCTACAATTTTCCTGCATTATCTAACAGAGAGAAAGAAAAATATATTCTGCTACTTGTTACGTCTTGTTGTAGTTCTGACTGAATGCTTTCTCCAAATCCGTTTATCATTTCCAGTATTTAATTTTCAGTCTATTTGTTTGACTGTTAGTTCTGCCTTGTTATTTTTCAGCTTCCTCTTTCTTTATCTCCACTCTTACACTCTCCCTTCCCCCTCCCCCAAATCCCTTTCCTTCTGAAACTTCTCTGATTCTGTCTGTTTTGTTTTGCACAGAGTGGATTTTCTGAAGAATGGGAAGAGAGTGAACTTGATGTTTGATTGCTGTGTATAGCATAACACAGATGTTGTCTTTTTTATTGCAATGTACTGCATACACAGTAGTCAAAATGCACTTATTTATCAGATTTTTTTTTGTTACACAAGAATCTCTTAAAATGTTCTTGTTCTTGTCAAAAGAATTTCACTGTTAATGGACCACACCAATGGTGAAATTCAATATTTTTTTTACTAACGGTTCTGTGGGCGTGGCTTGGTGGGCATGGCAGTGGAAGGATACTGTAAAATCTCCATTCCCATCCCACTCTGGGGCCAGCCAGAGGTATCTGCCAGTTCTCCGAACTACTCAAAATTTCCGCTACCAGTTCTCCAGAACCCGTGAGAATTGTGGTCCAGGGGTGAAATTCACCCCTGGACCACACTAATCCTGCCATGGAGCCATATCATTTGCCAGGTGGCCTGAGACGGATGGATTCTTTGAACCTTAATAAGAGCTTATTATTTAACAATTATTTTGGGCAAGTTTAACTTTTTAAGAAATAGAAATCATAAGTGGGACATTATTTTGTATAGTCTGATGCATCTGTCCCTGCTTTAAAAAGTAGAAAAGTACAGGTGGTCCTCAATTTATGATTAGTTACTTAGCAACCATTTGAAGTTATGATGGAACCCCCCCAAAAAGCTACTTATGACCTGGCTTTGAAGTCATGGCTATTGCAGTTCATGTGAACAAAATCTAGGTGGATTTACTCTTATGATTGTCTACAGAGTGTTGCAGTGGTCCCTCCTACTTATCTCACCCACCCACCCATCTTACCTTCCAGTTTTGCTGCAGGCCTTGGGTCTCTTTTCCCATTCATTGTAGCCGCTCTGAAAATGTTGCTCACTTCTGGGATGGTACCATGAGGCATGTGGGCATGGCAGTGGAAGGATACTGCAAAATCTCCATTCCCTCCCCACTCCAGGGGAAGGATACTGCAAAATCTCCATTCCCATCCCACTCTGGTATCTGCCGGTTCTCTGAACTACTCAAAATTTCCACTACCGGTTCTCCAGAACCTGTGAAAATTGTGGTCCAGGGGTGAAATTCACCCCTGGACCACACTAATCCTGCCACGGAGCCATATCATTTGCTTTCAACCGCAAAAACAAGGTGGCTTGAGACGGATGGATTCTTTGAACCTTAATAAGAGCTTATTATTTAACAATTATTTTTGGCAAGTTTAACCATGGTGCCTGGGGCTCATTAAGCAAGGCAATCATGTGACACCTTGCTTAATGACCATCACAGTTTGTGACCATAATAGGCACATATAGTCGTAAGTCGAGGATTACTTACATGCTTCAAAACATTTATTCTGCTGAAATTATGCACCATGAATATTTCCTAAAGAGCTTATCTGATATTTATATCTTATTATGTCAAAACATAAAACTGCAGCAGCCATTCTGAAGCTTTTCCTCGATAAAAGGTTGAGTCTTTTATCAAATCAAATTGAATCTTTGAAGCTCCAATTATTTTGAAATGAATCTCTAAATCAATGTTCTTTAAATCCTGAATTTCAACCATATCTTGGCTATTTGGTACATCCCATCATTCTCTCCACACTGGTGAAACCATGTAAAATGAATGGCCCTTATGTATCTGCATTTGCATCTTTATATCTCTCGCTATGTATATTTCAGTTTATTTTTATCCCGTGTACTGTGCATATTTATAAAACCTTCTTCTAGCAGTAATTCCTCACGGGAGAGCTATAAATGATAAAACCCTTTTCCTCCACTAGTGTCAGCTTTCTGAATTAATAGTGATAAAGCACACAATTTGGAATTATCTACCGTAAAGCAAAGGAGGAATAGAGAGAGGAAAGAAATTTCCATACACAACAGATCAAAACATTTCTTTCTCTTTCTCTACTATATTGCACTACTATGGTTCATCTTAACTCTTTGTGTACATCAGCTGTTGTAATAAGTAAGCTATGGTGTATAATTTAACATAATATAATATTAAAATATCATTTGTAATTTAATCTACAAACTATGGTTGAAACCAAGCATGAACCAAGTTCTCGTTGGGCTGGGCAAGAATGTAATAATTTAGTATTTTTAGTTTACTAATAAATATGCTAAATTGAGTATTCATAAATTAATATCACATTTCCACCAGGAAAACAAAGCAATCCGTAGCTGAAAGAGGAAAAATACAGTGTGTATATTTTGGGGTCTCTGAGCTTGGTTGTTTTCTTGCAGGCATTTCATTACTCAAACTAGGCAAGATGATCAGTGCTAGCAAGGCGTCTGTACATTATCATTTGCACACATTTGAAGAATGCCATGCTTATCCAGCATTCTGTTTCTGTTGATTTATATGCATCTCCCGTGATTATTTGCTGATGTATGAAGTTGTTGAATGGCTAGCACAATTGCTCCTAGTTGTTGCTTTTTCTAAAAAGAATGAAATAATTTGTAAGGTAAGGGCATTATAACCAGTGGTGAGATTCAACCAGTTTTGCACTTGTCCGGGAGAACCAGTTGTTAACTTTCTAAGCAGTTCAGAGAACCGGTTGTTGGAAAAAAAATCTCCTTTTGTTTTTTTCCACTTTACAGGGCTAATAGCAGTAGCAATAGCAGTAGACTTATATACCGCTTCATAGGGCTTTCAGCCCACTCTAAGCGGTTTACAGAGAGTCAGCATATTGCCCCCAACAATCTGGGTCCTCATTTTACCCACCTCGGAAGGATGGAAGGCTGAGTCAACCCTGAGCCGGTGAGATTTGAACCGCTGAACTGCTGATCTAGCAGTAGCCTGCAGTGCTGCATTTAACCACTGCGCCACCTCGGCTAATCCTGTAAGGAAGGCAGGAAGGAAACATTCTGGTGTTGTTTCTAGCCTAATCTTTATTGACCTGCTTACAGAAACTGCCTCTCCGGTTAACCCTTATTACACTGTGACAGCTAAGGCAAAGCATCCATCGACCTGAGTGACGTTGAGTTGGCCTCACCCACCCAGTCACATGACCATCAAGCCACACCTACCCAACTGGTCATTAGGGCAGAGAACTGGTTGTCAAATTATTTGAATCCCACCACTGATTATAACTGTCAACTTGTGAAGCATTCCTGACGTGCTCTCAAGTGCCATAGGCAACAGGATGGGGAAATGAGCCTCACAGCTGCAGCGAGGAATTGCACTCCGGTCAAAACAAAAGCATATTCCAGCCACCTCCACAGATACCCACAATGCCGCCCATGTGACCGGATATGAAGATGCTGACGTCACTTGTCAGAACCACCTTAAATCACCTCACACACAGCACTGGCATGCATAAGAATATGATGTAAACTTGTTTTTTAAAAGGCATCTTTGGTTTGCATTAAAACAACTTCAACACACGCAATGTTCTGATTGCACCACAAACGCAGTAGTCATCCTTACCTTTCACAGAGGCACTGAGTTTTATAAATATGAGCATGATAGTGTAGAATAATCATATCCAAGGACCAGTGGTGGGTTTCAAAAGATGCTGGAACCTCTTCTGTAGGTGTGGCCTGCTTTCCGGGTCCACTGGTGGAACCTCTTCTAACCGGTTCGGTAGATTTGACGAACCGGTTCTACCAAATAGGTGCGAACTGGTAGGAACCCAACTCTGAAGCAGGGGACAGTTTGGTGAAGCTATAGTGTTCTGTATCTTTTGACACTGTGTTTTAAGGACTGTTTTGTCTGTTCTCTAAAGAAGAGACGGCAAAATTGCCTCAACAATAACATCGGCAACCTGTTATTGCTAAGTGATTACACTCAACTTTCTGAACTGTTATCCAGCAAAAAAAGATTCAACCATCTGTAACAGATGCATGGATGTTAGTCAGAAGAGATTTCCTGAGCACGGGTGAGAGGAATTTGTTAATTTGTTCCATTTTATTCACTGTTTTACATTCCATAACTCACATGGACAGGAAAAGCATATTTGCCTGTCTCTGTGTGTGTGTTTTTTAATACACCTAATAGTTTCTCAACTGAAATATCCTTCTTTGACTTGACCAAAAGCCAAAGGAACCTGCAGAGGCTTAAATGAAAAATTCTGCCAAGACACACCAAGTAAAAGGGCTGTTTGAAAGTGAAAAAATTTGCTGGAAGCCCACTTGAGAATGGTTACTTTTTTCTAAGTTTAGAGAACAACCATTCTTTACAAAATGGCCAGGGAAGAGGTTCTTATACCCTTAGGTACTACTAAAAGGACAAAATCCCTGTCCCAAAATTAATACTTTTTTCATTATACGGTGGAATATTACTTCATAGGATCAGCCGATTCAAGGGCAATTTTAAACTCATTAACTGATCCTCATGTATCAACATAATTGCTTAATTAAGTGGTTAAAGTATATTGAAGTTATGATAGCTTAGCAAAAATGGTATCTTAAGGTTAATTAAAATTAGCTTTTTCTCTTTCCCCTCTTTAGTTACCCATTGGAATAATAATAATAATGGCAATAAAAGTCAGTTTAATGACTTATTCTTTGACTGGAAAGAAAAAACAATTTTCTTAGGATTAGAACGATCACATCCATTGGCAACATGTCTGAACATGCACAAATTTCAAAGTTCTTCAAAGTGGATGATGGTTTGTTTCCCTCTGAGATGGCTCTGATACAGAGGTTGGTTGCCCCTGATAGTGGTGGCCATTAAAAAGCGAATATTTTGGACAAGTGATGCGACACCCTGAAAAATACACCACCCTTCACTTAATCCTCCAGGGAAAAATTGAAGGCAAATGAGGTCCAGGCAGAAGAAGAACATCATGGCTTCAGAATCGAAGGGACTGGTTTGGACAAAACTCAGCAGCAATTTTTCATGCGGCTGTTGATGAAAATAGGATCACCAACATCTGATGATGGATCTGGCACAAGAAGAAGAAGAATATTTAATCTTGAATATTGATTTTTTAAAATGTTTTAAGAATGATTACTGTATATTTATTGTTTTTATCTGATGAATATTGCCTCCCAGAATCACTTCCTGTGACATGGATACCATATACATTTGATTGATAAATAAAAAAATTCCCAAGAAAAGCCTGATGTGGCATTTTTAAATCAGAAAGCCTGGACCAACAGGGAAACTGCAGGGTGTGGATCAGGGGTGGGTTCTTGCTGGCGTTACTGCCAGTTCGCTCATGCGCACGCTTCGCCGTGACCCAGGCCGGCATACCACTACCACTAGTCTGTACCAATAGAAACTCCCCTGTGGTGTGGATGAAATGGATAAACTTCCAGCTATCAAGCAATTGAAGCACTCAATCACTTCAGTGTGATGGCCCAGCAGGAGCCATTGGAGCTGCCACCAGACTCCGACAGCGAGGAGCCCTATGAGTCGGCTCTAGAGGATGTGGAGGACCCTGGATAGGGTTCCGACTCCGAGCAGGGCGCAGAGAGGCTGGTTGGCCACCAGGAGGCGCCTGAGCCTTGGACCAGTGGGGAGGAGACAAGGGAGAGTGAGCCTGAGTCCAGCAGTGAGTTGTTCCTGGATGCCCGGCATCGAAGAGCTAATAGGCGTAAGGAACAGTTGCGCAGTGACAGGAGGTAATTGCACTCAGCTGGTGGTCATTAGGCTCCTCTCCAGACTATAAAAAGGACTGCTTGTGCACACGGCCCTCTTGTAGAAGTCAACGCATTGACTAAAAGTTGGAGAACTTTTGTAACTAGCTTGGCACACTGGATTGCTGCCAAGGTTTGTCTGATTTGCTGCCAAGGTCCTTATCTGTTTGTTATGCTTGACTTTCAGCCACCGAGGTTTTGGTTTCTTGCTAATAAAGTAAATTCCAATTAAGCTTGTCTTGGCGTTCGCTACTGGATGGAGGATGGGGTCAGAACAGTATGAAGATGAAGGAACATGGAATGAATGTAAGAGTAGATAAGCTTTTGAAACTTCAGAGAAGACTTTGGAGACCATCTCACCCAGTGAGCAAGTGGCTGGTAATGGCGATGTTGGGCTGCCATTTTGATGGGATCCAAATAGGTTACTGGGATTCTGAAAGGCTATTCCATTGGATGATCTGTTGTGCTTGTGTTTAAGAGTCTTTGAAGTGTGCAATATGCAATTCGTTGGGTAATGAATGCAGAACAAAATGTGGTTTAAAAAAAATCTTGGAGGATAAGCCCCAATTGAAACGTTCAGATGCCATGTACACAATGTAAGGTATTTGGTGATTCTCACGGAGAATTGAGTTTTAGATTAAATGGACTTTAATTTTATACAGCAAGACATTGTTTCTGCCGTGCTTCAGATGTGAAGACATATGCTTTGGAGCATATGGCCACAGTCTGTAACTCCTTAAAGTAAGACGTGTTTGGCTTAAGAAATTGAAGACAGGTGCTTAAGAATAAGGCATTCTCTTTATCTGTGGAACATCGAGGTAACATACAAGACCTATCATGGAATCAAGACTGTTAGCAGGTCCCTCTTTCTTAAGATGTACATTTTGGTTATGTCCTTTAACCCAGGAGTCCCCAAGCTGTGGACCACAAGCCACTAGTGGGCCATGAGGGGTTTGCAACTGGGCCGTGGAAACAGCCGGCGATAATATGTGCATGCACATTCTCACTAGCGTGAGCAGCGAATAAACAGGTACATGCGTGCTACATTTGCGTGAGTGGCTGGCACATGTGCACGCTGCTCACACAAATGAAGCTGTGCGCCCTTGCCGGCCACTTGTGCAAATCATCCCTCCCCCCCAGCCAGTGTGCAAAGCCAGAAATGGGGAAATTTGTTCTAACCTCTGTGTCAGCTGAGTCAGTGGGTGAGGTGAACCTTCACATTACTTAGAACGTAAGACATTTCTGCATACTGATTCAGACTTTTAACCAAACTGACTCAATATTGTCCAGAGTGATTGGCAGTAAAGGTCTCAGAATTTCAGAGAGAGAGAGAGAGACCAATTCTGTCCTGCATTTGTCATTTCTGTCAATGGTCATTATCAGTCGACATTTCTGCAAATGTCAGGATGGAATCTGGACCTTCAGCATCTGAAACTGAGGTTCCCTTATTTAGCTGTAGCTCACTTAAGGTCACTGGGAGGTATTCTTAATCTTACATTTAGATATCACATAAAAAGGTAAAGGTTCCTCTTACACATATGTGCTAGTCATTCCTGACTCAAGGGGGCAGTGGTCATCTCCATTTCAAAGCTGAAGAGTCAGCGCTGCCCGAAGACATCTCCATGGTCATGTGGCCGGCATGACTAAATGCCAAAGGCACACAGAATGCTATTACCTTCCCCCCAAGGTGGTCCCTGTTTTTATACTTGCATTTTTACATGCTTTCGAACTGCTAGGTTGGCAGAAGCTGGGATAAGTAACGGGAGCTCAATCCATTATGTGGCACTAAGGATTCGAGCGTTGAACTGCCAACTTGTCGGATCACAAGTTGTCAGTACTTCGATCTGTTTACAGAAGTATAGGTCCTTTATTTACAGGAAGGAGTAGAAATACCCCCTCTTCAAGCTTGTTGGTGAAATGAGATATTAGGATGAGAGTTTCTTTTTACTACAATACAGAATTCTACTGATTATGGAAGGAAAAAAGCAGAAAATTTGTGCCCTTGGCTTATCTTCCTACAGTTTCTTTATCAGCATGCTTTTCTTTTCAACTAAGTACCATAATACCAGATGCGATCTTGGTTGGATGAAAAACTTTTGGAAATAAGGGCGCTGCAATAAAGATTAGAAGATCAATTAGAAACACTCAGAGTTGAATACTCTTACTGATTTTAGGAAGAAAAACGTTCCTTGTTTCCTAAGCTTTGCTTGTGATTGATTGACTGATGGATGGATGGGTGGATTTACAGGGAAATGTCAGGATGGAATCTGGACAAAGAGAGGACCTAAAGCAGTGGTGAAATTCACATTTTTAAACTACCGGTTCTGTGGGTGCGGCTTGGTGGACGTGGCAGGGAAGGATACTGCAAAATCCCCATTCCCTCCCCACTCTAGGGCCAGGCAGAGGTGGTATTTGCCGGTTCTCCGATCCACTCAAAATTTCTGCTACTGGTTCTCCAGAACCTTCAGAACCTGCTGAATTTCACCTCTGACCCAAAGTCTATCCTTAACTGCCTATTTTACTCATTATCATGAGTAAGTTTTGAAGTGTCAGTGCCATGAAATTTGCACCTCTCTCATATATCTTTGGCCACATAGGCTACCCCGTGAGCCACTACTGCCATGCATGGCAATGATATTTCACACGGCTAAACCAAACTTGTGCTCAATGTTATTCTGAACCATTTCTTAGTTGTTGGGATCTGCCTATTCCTGGAGTCCTGTGCTAAGCAGCTTCACCGATAATCTAAAGTACCGAACAGCATTTCCACAATGGCGGGAATCATGTTTTGGAAGGATGAACTTAAATCTTCCCCATATTTTTCTTTCTTTCTCTTGCTTTGAAAAGCACAGTCAATGCATGAGAAGAGAGTGTGTGTATTTTAAACTCTGTTGGAAGTAGCAGATATTGTAGTTGTGCTTTTGAAACTTACATTGATAGGTAGGGCTTGGAGAAGAATTAGACTTCCTTCTTTCTCCGCATACAATGGACCTTACCTGGGCAGAAACTGATAAAAGCAATCCATGTAAAGTTTAGTTTAGTTTAGTTTAGTTTATTGGTCTTGTATACCGCCCACTCCCGAAGGACTCCGGGCGGCTTACAATAAAGGGAAGGGGATAAATAAACAAAACAGCACTTTAAAATACACAACAGTCACAGTTTCTGTGGGGCTGGATATTTCGAAAGCCCCCCGGCCTGCTGGAGCAGCCAGGACTTAATGGCTTTGTGGAAGGCCGGGAGGGTAGTAAGGGTCTGGATCTCCATGGGGAGGTCGTTCCAGAGGGCTGGAGCTGCGACAGAGAAGGCTCTCCCCCGGGGAGTCGCCAGCCGACGTTGGCTGGCAGATGGGATCCGGAGAAGACCTAACCTGTGAGATCTAATCGGTCTATGGGAGGTAATCGGCAGGAGGCGGTCTCTCAGGTACCCAGGTCCGATGCCATGTAGGGCTTTATAGGTGACGACCAGCACCTTGAAGCGGGTCCGGAGACTAATGGGTAGCCAGTGCAGCTCGCGGAGGATAGGTGTGACGTGGGTGTACCTGGGTGCACCCACAATCGCTCGCGCGGCTGCGTTCTGGACCAGCTGAAGTCTTCGAACACTCTTCAAGGACAGCCCCATGTAGTACAACTAGAAGGAATACAGCAGCCGCATAATTCACATGTTCACCAGTGGTTTCGTTTTCATATTTCTTTCTAATACTCTCCTCAATTCCACTCCTATTGAGAGCAAGAAACATTAGGTCAGTTCCACCCCTAAATGCAGTCACACTTTTGTTGCTACATGGAGATCACTTCTGAACTTTGTGCTTGAGGTGGGGGGGGGATGAAACTTTGAGTTTTTTTATTCTATAATCTAATAAAATGTTTTTTTAAAAAAAACAAAAACAAAGAATACCCAGTTTAAAAAGTATTTCAGTGTATATATGAAACCTCCCTGCCCCACTCCAAATTCCAAAAAGGACATCCCAATCCTTCCATAAAGCATTCAGATCTTTAAAACTATAATGATGAGTTTTAGATTTTTGCACTACTTTTATATTTTACAATTAGTTTCATTCTGTAACTCTCTTAATTTCTTTTAGAGTTCATATTTATCATCTCACATACATGTTAGATAAACAAGCATGCTGTACATTGCAGGTTAGTAAACTATCCAGCTATTAGAGGTTCTAGAAATACAATTAGCTAAATATATAATGAGTAAATTATAATCAAAGAGCACAGTAACTAGGAAAGTAAATGAGCAAAGGACATGGAAGAGTGTGTAGTAACTCCATTTGTTCATACAGCCAACTCAAGTTGATCTTTCTTCTTTTTTCCCAGTAATGTGAATTCCCTCATAACTGCATTTATAGTATTTTCTAGCACTATGTGATTATTTTTTTTAAAAAAAGCAAAACTATATTTTAATGCTGCAGCAAACCAAGTGTTCCACTTCTCTACTCATCTTCTGCAGTGCTTAATTATATTCATTCATGAATTAGGTTTTTATAATGTTGTGTTTATTAAACCTAAGCATGGACAGTTCATAGCATCTGCTATCTATAGTTCTTTCAGACTTGGTGCAATTTCTAATTCAAGTGCAAGTTGCCACAAATCACTCTAAGTTGAATTTCATCATTGTTTGATTTCTGAACAATATCACTGTTATTTCATTACATTGTTTTTTTAAAATCATTACTATTTTCCTTCTATTGGGACAGGGGTAGGTTGCTACTGGCATTTTTGCGTGCCCATGCTCACTCTGCTCGTGCTCATACCAAACGTGCACTCCGCACACATGCGCATTTGCATTTAAAAGGTCTGCACATGCGCACAATGATAGAAGGGGGGGGGGATTACATTTTTGCAATGAAGACAGAGGTGGGTTCCTACCAGTTCACAGCTATTCGGTAGAATTGGTTCGTCAAATCTACCGAACCGGTTAGAAGAGGTTCCCAAATTTTTTGAAACCCACCACTGAATGAAGATTGTTCTGTCCATGCACAGAACTGAAAATCAAGATGGCGCCACTGCCGATCGAACCAGTTCGGGGACATGGCAGGCTGAGTTACTACCTACTTGGCTGAAATAGTCCAAACCAGTAGGAACCCATCTCTGCACTGGAGTGGAGAGATGACATGCTTGATGAAATGGAGGAAAGTTGTTATTTGTCCACTTTGTATAAAAAGCTCATAGGATTGAATGCTTTTTCCGGGTAAAGGACAACAGCCTCCATTGCAACTGAAGTCAGCACACTTGCTTAGTAGGGTCAAGGCAAACTGGTACATTTGTTGTGGCCCACCAATGGCCAGCAGAGCTGGTGGCAGACTCAGACAGTGAGGAGGGTGGGGAGGAACATTGGCCAGTCCTGGAGTCTGGGGAAGGCTCTGATGAGGGCTCTGTGTCGGAGGCAGAGAGGGGGCCAGGGCCGTCTGACAATTATCAGCTGTTTTCGGAGTTGGACATTAGTGGGGCAGAAGAACAGCTGGAGCCTGTTAGCAGTAGCAATAGCAATAGCAGTTAGACTTATATACCGCTTCATAGGGCTTTCAGCCCTCTCTAAGCGGTTTACAGAGTCAGCATATCACCCCCACAGTCTGGGTCCTCATTTCACCCACCTCGGAAGGATGGAAGGCTGAGTCAACCTTGAGCTGGTGAGATTTGAACTGCTGAACTGCAGATAACAGTCAGCTAAAGTGGCTGCAGTACTGCACCCTAACCACTGCGCCATGTTCGCTGTATGTGCATGGGCAGAGCTATCAGGAGAAGGGAACAGCTAAGGAACAAGGGTGGACTTGGGAAGCCACAGGTGGATGGTGGATGGCCCCTCCCATAGGGAATAAAGTGAAATGGGAGTGGAGTTTGCAGGAGACAATTAGTTCAATCCATTAGGGTGAAGATCTGTTCCTGACTTCTTGCCAAGTATTGTCTGCCACAGAGTGGCGTTTGGAAGATATCGTCCTGGCAGCTCTCCAAGCCTGATTAAAGTCTGTAGTTGTGAAATCTCTTGAAAGACTGTTGGCTGGGACTTTGCTGGAAAGGAATTCACTTTAAACTAAATAAAAGGGGTTTTATTGGGACAAGGAGTCGGTTTCGTGCTTTTGGGAAGCCTAGGTCAGAACAGCATTCAGCTACTGCCACTAGCAGGATAACCCCCCAACAGCACCTGTCCCTTAAGGCAACTGTTTCACTTAGCCCAGTGGTGGGTTTCAAAAATTGTTGGAACCTACTCTGTGGGTGTGGCCTCCTTTGTGGGAGTGGCTTGCCATCCATGTGACCGGATGGGAGTGGCTTGCTGCCCATGTGACCGGATGGGAGTGGCTTGCCGCCCATGTGACCGGATATGAAATTATGAATTAGTATTTAGGTCGGTCCAAGTAGCTATTCAGAAGTTAGTGGTTAGAAGCAATCGTAAAGCAAGATATGGAATTAAAACCAGAAATATTTTGTTGGCTATTTGAAAGGGAGTATAATATATATTTAATTTTACACATGTTAGCAGCTGCTGGAATTGTGTTTGCACAACAGTGGAAAAACAGAGATATGTAAATGAATAAATATTACAATGTGCAGGAATTAATAAATTGACAATTAAAATCAAGAAGGCTTTGAATACTTTTTCACGTGGGATTGGTTTTAGCAATTGCCAACTAACGGAAACAGAAATTAGAAATCCAAAAGTATGAAAGAAAACACCAATTATGTAAGGAAAGGTCCCTAAAATGTATAAGGAAATATTACTGGATCATTATTAATGCATAGATAACTGCAGGACATTACACACCCACCAGTGGTGGGTTTCAAAATTTTTTGGAACCTCTTCTTTTTTTTTATTTTTTTTAAATAAATGTTTTTTTAATTTTAATTTAAAACAGGTACAGCATCTTTCTTTACATCTGTAGAAAATGTATCAATCAATTACAGATAAGTTTTGGTACATCTCCTCCACAGTCAACCAACATAACTCATATTAACTCAAGCATTATTATATATCCATTTTCATTTAACTGTAATTATTATTTAGAAATATTAATAAAAGTAATAATCTTGAACAATACCTGCCCACACCGGTGGGAAAATAAAAAAATAAAAAAAAGGGTAAATAAAAAATAAAAATTAAAATAAAAAATAAAAAATAAAAATAATACAAAAAAAGACAAAAACGACAAGAGACAAGGCAGGAAAACAAAACAAAACACAGGTGTCTATTATGAAAAAAAAAAAGAAGTATATCAACTGGTTACAACATGCTTTGGTGCTTCTCTTCCATTAGCTCATATTAATTCAAATATTTACCATATCAACATCATTATACCTCCAGTTTTAATTATCTATGGTTATTTAAACATCCTTCATCCTTAGCTATGCTAAAGAATTAATCCATAACACATGCTGACAATTCATTTACTTATTTGTAGAATCCTCTATTATCATCAAATCCTCATGTCCTATTTTAGCTGGACATCCATAATATTTAATTATATCATATATCATAACATTTTCCCAGTATTGATTAACATTTGATTGTATGTATTTTATTTAGTTTTTTTAATAGTGATAATTATTGTAGTTAATACTCTTTATGTATAATCTAAAGATGTTTTCTCATATCCAATTGTTAGTTATCATATCAACTCCACATTATATACATTACTATCAATATCAATTATTATTCAACTATATCTGTTACAAAAAAAAGCAATTAGGTTTAGCTAGTTTTCAATTGTAGGTGTGGCCTGCTTTCCGGGTCCACTGGTGGAACCTCTTCTAACTGGTTCGGTAGATTTGACGAACCGGTTCTACCGAATAGGTGCGAACTGGTAGGAACCCACCTCTGACTTAGCACAATGGGCAAATCACTGGTCCTTCACAAATCATTCCCTATCGCTTCAGGTGTCATAGAACGCAATTCCTATGGAGGAATGTTCATGTTATCATATGTATGCACGAAAGCCAAAGAGGCTCTTTCAAGATTTACATCTGACATCATCCAACCTGCCCAGTGAGGGGTGAGATCTGAATATATGGTCTCAATCAATATGTTTTGGATTGTCTTGCAAATGCTACTGAGCAAACAAATGTTACAATAATCATGATATACAGTCTTCCAGAACAATACCTGTTTTCTTGAAAGCCGAATGCGAGTACAACTCCCCCCCTTCCCCGTCTTCTGTGAGGTCTGTGGTTCCAATCAATATCCTATTCAAGTGGGCATGTAATCAATATTGCAGAGGGGTGGGGGTGAAGGTGGGGAGAAAGGCAATAAAGAAAAAAAAACAAAGGGAAGAAAACCACCTAAGGATATAGCCAAAGTCAGTAATTACTGGTTGCAAGAGAAATGAAGCGGCAAGTTGAGGGGGAGAAGCAGTGTTTTGCAGAGAAAATGTGGCCTACTGATAATCCCAAAGGTGCTTTTATCAGGAGGCAACTGGACTTCCTTGTTTTTTCTCTGAAGACGTTTCACTTCTCAGCCAAGAAGCTTATTCAGCTCTAGGAAATGGAAGGATTTAGACTCCTTGCAGAGAACTGGTCATTTGCATTCCTTTAGCTGTCTGCAAAGAATATAAATCTTCCCATTCCCCATCATCCAGTCATAGCTGAAGAAGCTTCTTGGATGAGAAGCAAAATGTCTTCAAAGAAAAACCAGAAAGTCCAGTTGTCTCTTGAAAAAATACTTTTGGGACAACCATGACCTGGATGACTGAGAATCTCTGTAGACATTCACCTATTGATAATATTTGTAAGTCAATCATATACTACTGTAATCCATTAGCAATTCTCAAATGACACAATTTTGATTAGTGTGGCTACTGAAGCATTATGCACCAATGTCATTCATGAACCTGAGCTTCAAAAACTTAAGCACACATGATGATGTAAATATATATATATATATATATATATATATATATATATATATATATATATATATATATATATATATATATATATATATATATATATATATATATATATATATATATATATATATACCCTCCCATAATTGGGGCTTACCAGGGGTTGTAAAAATCTAATTGATACCTTCCACCCTGGCTTCACTGATAACGGATAAGAGCCTGTGGCCTAATGGCTAAGAAGTCTGCCTAGTATGTAATATAGCCCAGGTTCAAATCCCAGTAAGGGTATGGCTTTATATATATATATTTCAATACTTAACCACTATATGTATTAATAATTAATAATGGAAAACTATTCTTGGAACTCTGGATGATTGGTGACATTAAGGTCAATTGAAAATATGAATGTATATTATAAATTAATGGGAATTCTTTGTTCTAATCTTTGCTTTTTCTCCTTAGAGATAGGTGACACTATAATACTTTAAAGACTCATTGTTATTTGATAGATAGTTATGAATTTAAGGAAATAAGGATTGTTACAAATGAAAGAATATTAATGGTAATTTGAACACATAATGCTCAATGACAGCGAAATATCCAGTTATGTTTAATGTAAACCAGTGATGTTAATTCTAAGCTTAAGAACTGATGCAAAAAAAACTTGTAACCAAACACCATGCTTGATGAAATGGAGGAAAGTTGTTATTTGTTCTTCTCTTGCTTTGTTTTGTATGTGTTGTTTTGTTTAAAAAGAATAAATATATATATATATTTAAAAAACTTAAGCACACTTGCCACTAGATTCACCTGTAATTACTTCGCATTTGGCAATAACGGCTTATTGCAATGATTACTGGCGAATCATTGGCTCACCTCTGGGTATACATATGGTCCCACAATATGCCAACATCTTCATGACTGATATAGAATACTTTATCACCTCTTATCCACAAATCTTTCATTTACCTGAGATTAATTTATGAGATATTCATTGTTGAACCCGTGGAAATGAAATTCTCATCAATCATGACTTCATTAACCTTCTACCCTATTTCTTCATTAACCTCATCCTTGACTTATCTACAGAATTAGCCCACTTTCTTCTGAACTACTCATCCAGTGAGATCAGAAGACAAATCCATAGAGTCACATCAATAGAGGATGTCTATGGAGATTCTCAGTCATCCAGGTCATAGTTGCCTTAAATGTGCTTTTTCAAGAAAATCAAGATGGCGCCGCCACCGATAGAACCGGTTCGGGGGCATGGCAGGCCGAGTTACTACCTACTTGGCTGAAACGGTCCGAACCAATAAGAACCCATCTCTGCACTGGAGTGGGGGGTAGGGGGGGGAAGCTGTTTGAAAAATCACATTTTCTTGTGTTCTTTTTCCCTTGAAAATGCTTCACTTCTCATCTAAGAAGCTTCTTCAGTTCAGCTTCTTGCATGAGAAGTGAAATGTTTTCAAGAGAAAAAATCTAGAAAGTCCAGTTGGACGTCATCCATTCTTTGTTGCTGCTGTTGTCTTGTTTCTTTCTTTGGATGACTGATGTTCTCCATAGGCACTGTGAGTCACTGGCATCAACGTAATTATTGAGATGATCAAGGGTCATCTCAAAAATTACTGATTTTTCCTTTGAAAAGTAATGTAATTGGATTTCAAGTTCTCTTACTCTGAAAGAAAGTAGATCCATTCCAGAGGTGGGTTGCTACCAGTTCACACCAGTTCAGGTGAACCAGTAGTGGCAATTGGGACTGGGTCGCTGAACTGGTAGGGATGACAGACTGGCCATGCCCCCGAACCAGTCCCCCAGATGCCCAGGCTGTTGCCAGCATGGTTTTTTTTGTCATTTTATAATGTTCTGCTCACACACAGAACAATTTAAAGGCAACTGCGCATGAATTCATTAACCTTCTACCCTATTCCTTCATTAACCTCATCCTTGACCTATTTACAGAATTAGCACACTTCCTTCTGAACTACTCATCCAGTAAGATCAGAAGACAAATCCATAGAGTCACATCAATAGAGGATGTCTATGGAGATTCTCAGTCATCCAGGTCATAGTTGTCCTAAATGTGCTTTTTCAAGAGGCTTCCTGGTTTTTCTTTGAAGACATTTCAGCTCTCATCCAAGAAGCTTCTTCAGCTCTGACTGGATGGTGGGGAATGGAAGGATCTATACTCCTTGCAGACATTTGCATTCTTTTCCTTCCATTCCCCATCCATTCTTGGATGAGAAGCGAAACATCTTCAAAGAAAAACCAGAAAGTCCAGTTGCCTCTTGAAAAAGCACCTTTGGGATAACCATAGATGACTTATTAAAAGAGATCTCAGAAACAACAACAGAATATCACGGGTTGTCACAAATCACAGCTCAAGCCACTGAAATGGCCGAGGTGCCATTATATAGCCGAGGTGGCGCAGTGGTTAAATGCAGCACTGCAGGCTACTTCAGCTGACTGCAGTTCTGCAGTTTGGCTGTTCAAATCTCACCGGCTGAGGGTTGACTCAGCCTTCCATCCTTCCGAGGTGGGTAAACTGAGGACCCGGATTGTTGTTGGGGGCAATATGCTGACTCTGTAAACCGCTTAGAGAGGGCTGAAAGCCCTATGAAGCGGTATATAAGTCTAACTGCTATTGCTATTGCTATTGAAATGGGCTATTAATCAGCTATGGTCCATACAGGACAACGAAACCAGATTTTCTCAAGCCTGGCTTTTGCCTTTTAATTAAACGCATTAGTCTGGAAATATGTTACTGAACTCCTCCTGATTTGAAGCTACCATGGGCTACGTTGGCTCTCCTGTCACAGTGTCAAATACCACTGAGTATTCGTGTTTTATGTCGGAGGCTGGTAATGATTTTGGACACAAGGGACAATATCTCAAGAACTGGGAGAACAATTGGGGAGAAAAGGCAATAAGCGGAAATGCTCGGGTGCTTTTGCGCATGTAAGAAATAATAGGCCTGAAGTGTTTCTGAATTCTAATAAAGAGAATATGATGAAATGGGCAGAAACTTGCTATTTAAAAACGACAGCTTCCCATGATGACCAAACCGAAATGCTCTCATTCATAATAATTCCCTAACAGGCTTTCTTGTATACCGTGCTGTAGGAGACTCCTCTCAAACTATTAAGTGCATGGTTGTTTCCCTCAGAGGCTCCTCTTATGAGAGTCATTCATCAATCTGTGTTGTTTGTTAGCTCCGAGATGGATTTGTGCATATGGGTCTATAGAGATTGCATTAATCCTCAAGGGTGAAATGATTATGGAGTTCAAACTATATCAAAAGTTTCTGCAAAATTTGGAAAGCTTAGACAAATTCTACCTTCCAGGGCAAATACTATGCTTATTATTGTCATGTAATTATTGTTTCTGTTCCTACTTCAAGTTAGGCTGAAAATAGTTCCCAATGCCATTCACCAAAATATAGTATAATGCAGTGCCCTTAACCTTTTGAGACTGGTTCCGTGGAGAGAGGTTTTTCCGTGGACTGGAGGCAACGTGGTTTCACATGCTACCTGCATCCCACGGATGGGGCTTCGGTTGTTTGCATGGACTGGTTTCTGGCATGCTGTGGCCCAGTGCCGGTCCATGGACCATGAGTTGGGGACCACTGGTGCAGGGTTGAAATTCAGCAGGTTCTGAAGAACCGGTAGCGGAAATTTTGAGTAGTTCAGAGAACCGGCAAATACCACCTCTGGCTGGCCACAGAGTGTGGAGGGAATGGAGATTTTACAGTATACTTTCCCTGCCGCTCCCATCAAGCCACACCCACAGACCTGATAGTAAAAAAAAAGTGAATTTCACTACTGCCCTGGTGTAATGCACAAGACATAGCCATAACAGCAGAATTACAAGTTCAAAACTTAAATTAAAAAACTTCCAAGTAAAGTCTTTGTGAAAGGCAGAGCTCTTTTTTCAGCTACCCACCCCTGAAGCACCTCTTAGGGCAGGATTTCAGGAGAAAAAAAAACCTAGGTTGATTCATTATCACAGTCTTTCCTGGTGCTGAAAAGTAGGCCTGTTCATGTTCTAAAACATGAAGTGTGGGAAAAAGGACTTCAATATACATCCGAAAGGAAACAGTCCCTTTTTCAGCAGTTTCCACACAAGTCTGAAAGTTTGGAGACGGCTTTCTTAATGAGATTCATTAAAGCAGCTGCGTCTTTTTCAGGCTTCCTGAAACTTCAAAAAAAACATGTGGCTCTCAAAGGTCCAAGCTCTGGACATAAACCAACATCAGGATGCCACTCGCTCCGGGTTCCAAATGGTTTATGAAGCCGGATTCTCAGCAGACAGTGAGTTCTATCAACAAGAAGAAAAGGAATAAAGCTAGCACTCAGAGCCTCCCCCCACTCCCAGCACCCTTTGAAGGATGGAGTCATGCCCTTCTGCCGCTGGAGCAGCCGACCACTGGCAGGCCCAATCAGCTGATTGTTGGGCCACTGGCAGACGCAATCAGCTACTCGTCAGTTGGCTGGCAGGCAACCACGATCAGCTGATTGTTGGCCAGCTTGCATTCAGTCAAAAATCAGCTGTTCATCGGCTCCGCATTGCTCACTGGTTGCAGCCTCTGATGGCCTTCAGGACAATCCTCCCACCACCCATCTCCTATGCTGGGGTCCTTGTCCCAGGTATGGCAAACCTCACTCTGGGGTTTGTCAGGCAGCTCCCCTCTACTAGGGCCATACCTGTAAGACAGTAAATACATGTATCACATTAGCAGGTCATCATGCCCGATCTCCCATATCCCTCTTGGAATTGTGGGGATGTCCCTTGTGGAATTTATGTATTATTTGGGCGGCTCTAATATTCCTACTCACCACCCAGGAGGCCTCCATTAATGGGTATCCTTTCCATCGTATTATGTAGTGCATCTCCTATGTATCCGGGAATACTTTACAGAATAGCTATAGAAGTACTGCTTTTGACCAAGCATTTCTTAAATGGATGTTACAACTGAAAAAAACTTTCTATCTAGCTAAAGGTAAAGGTAAAGATTTCCCTTGCACATATGTGCTAGTCGTTCCTGACTCTGGGGGGCGGTGCTCATCTCAGTTTCAAAGCTGAAGAGCCAGCGCTGTCCGAAGACGTCTCCGTGGTCATGTGGCCCACATGACTAAACGCCAAACACCGATACTTTCTCACCAAAGTGGTCCTTATTTTTCTACTTGTATTTTTATGTGCCTTTGAACTGCAAGGTTGGTAGAAGCTGGGACAAGTAACGGGAGCTCACCCCTTAACGCGGCACTAGGGATTCGAACCGCCAAACTGCCAACCTTTCTGATCAACAAGCTCAGCATCTTAGTCACTGAGCCACTGCGTCCCATTTTATCTATAGCAATAGCAATAGCAGTTGGACTTATATACCGCTTCATAGGGCTTTCGGCCCTCTCTAAGCGGTTTACAGAGTCAGCATATCGCCCCCAACAACAATCCGGGTCCTCATTTTACCCACCTCGGAAGGATGGAAGGCTGAGTCAACCTTGAGCCGGTGAGATTTGAACAGCCGAACTGCAGAACTGCAGTCAGCTGAAGTAGCCTGCAGTGCTGCATTTAACCACTGCTAACTAGCCAACGCCTATTCTCTTAAGAAAAGGCAAATCTTTAACTCAGTATAAGCCCTAATAAAGAGCTTTCTCTGATTTTATCAAAACTGCGTGATGGGTGATAAGGCCTGAACAGGGTAGACAATGATGGTTATGTGTGCTTAAAGTCTTAAAGTGATTTAACAGATATTCATTTAACTGAATGATATTAGGGATTGGTGACCAATAGAATATTTTGTTATGTCCTAATTCCAGTTTAAGTTTATGTCCTAGTTCCAGTTTAATTGCAAAGGGAAGCTGTATGCAGGTGGAAATTTTGCCCAAGAACCAGGTAAACAAATGGATCATACAGTTTTCAGATTGGAGTTAAATATCTTTCTTGCCAACTCGGAACAATGAAATTGGCCATTAGTAGGCTCTTTGGGGTCTGTGTAGGGGAACCAATGACTTATCCACAGTGCGTAATCAGCAGTTTTCAGGACAATCCCTTGAAAAAGCTGCTTCAATAGTGTTTCTGTATACCAGCAAGTGACCTCCGGCACCGTTTTCTGAAATTACCCACCGCGCTACAAATCTTAAATGTGTTTCATGAACCTCATTCCTGAAAGGATGGAAAGTTCAGTGACCCGTATTCTGTTTCTAGATCTCCACTGGGAATAGTTTCATAAGTGTTTCATTCTGGATGAAGATCAGAGGTGGGTTACTACTGGTTCGACCTGGTTCAGCCGAATAGGTAGTAACTCGACCAGGCACATCCCCAAACCAATTCTTTTGGCGATTTTTTGCTTCTGCGCATAAGCAATTTTTTTACTACTGCGCATGCGTGGAAAGTGCCCGCAGCGCCCCCCTGAGCGAACCGGCAATAACACAAGCTGGAACCCACCCCTGATGAAGAAATAGTTAGACTGTGCATTATCAAGGCCCAAAGCCATGTTAATAAATATTAATGATGCATATAAAATAGCAATAGCAATAGCAGTTAGACTTATATACCGCTTCATAGGGCTTTCAGCCCCCTCTAAGCGGTTTACAGAGTCAGCATATCGCCCCCACAGTCTGGGTCCTCATTTCACCCACCTCGGAAGGAGGGAAGGCTGAGTCAACCTTGAGCCAGTGAGATTAGAACCGCCGAACTGCAGATAACAGTCAGCTGAAGTGGCCTGCAGTACTGCACCCTAACCACTGCGCCACCTCGGCTCTTAAAATCAATTATAAGTTCAGATTTAAGTTTTTTTTAAAAGCAAAGATCAAACAAGAAAGGTCTATCTAGAATTTAGTCCCGTGTAGAACTTGAGAGACCGCCTACTGCCAATTACCTCCACTAGGCCTATAAGATCGCATAGACTAGGCCTCCTCCGAATTCCATCAGCCGGCCAATGTCGACTGGCAACTACCCGGAGGAGGGCCTTCTCGGTGGCTACTCCGACCCTCTGGAACGAACTCCCCATGGAGATTTGTACCCTCACCACCCTTCAGGCCTTCCGCATAGCCCTTAAAAGTTGGCTGTTCCGACAGGCCTGGGGCTAAAGACTTGTAACCCCACTCGAATGGTATGACTATTGTGCTTTTTAACGGTGTATGGTTTTTTTCATGTTTGTAACTTGTCTGTTCTCCCCTCCCTTGAATTGTGAGCCGCCCTGAGTCCCCTCAGGGAAAAGGGCGGCATACAAATAAAGTAAAATCTAAAATCTAAAAAAAAATCTAAACTTGTGAGACACACTGTAATTCAACAACACTTTTATCATAGCATCCCTTTGAAAGAAAAGAGCTGCATTGCAGGATTGGATCATAATGGCAAAACTGCTTCTTTCTGCACACTGCACGACCCTGTGTAGAATCCAAAAATCATTTTTGCATGATTCAGAACAGTTAAAGTGAATCACAACACACTCTTTCCAGAAATGTATTTTGCTCATTTAATAACTACTGTGTGGCCAACTGTTCAGATTCCCAGAAAAATGGCCCTGTAAATTGTATTGTTCTATCAATTACAGATGTGAGCTGGCTTCAAAGGGTGACTAATCACCAGGCTAGAAAGAGAGACAAATTTCACAATATGATACCTCTATCTCTATCAGAAATATCACCAGCATTACACAACACAGTGGTGTTCTCCAGAAATAATGGCCTTCATCTATTGTGGCTCCCAGGTGGCATAATTGTTATTTGTGCCTAAGTCATTCATTCATTTATTCAGGAAACTTTTACAGCTGTCCATCATCTATATCTATATCTATATCTATATCTATATCTATATCTATATCTATATCTATATCTATATCTATATCTATATCTATATCTATATCTATATCTATATCTATATCTATATCTATATCTATATCTATATCTATATCTATATCTATATCTACATCTACATCTACATCTACATCTACATCTATATCTAATCCATATCTATCTATATGTCTGTCTGTCTGTCTGTCTGTCTGTCTGTCTATCTATCTATCTATCTATCTCTATCTCTATCTCTATCTCTATCTCTATCTCTATCTCTATCTCTATCTCTATCTCTATCTCTATCTCTATCTCTATCTCTATCTCTATCTCTATCTCTATCTCTATCTCTAATCATCTCTCTCTCTCTCTCTCTCTCCATCCATCCATCCATCCATCTATCTATCTATCTATCTATCTATCTATCTATCTATCTATCTATCTATCTACCTACCTATCTATCTAATTCTTGCCACTCTGGCCAGCTCACAGCAAATACATTAAAACCAGTGGTGGGATTAAAAAAAAATATTACCAGTTCTGTGGGAGTGACTTGATGGGCGTGGCATGGTGGGCATGACAGGGGAAGGATACTGTAAAATCTCCATTCCCTCCCCGCTCCAGGGGAAGGACACTGCAAAATCCCCATTTCCTCCCAATCAGCTGGGACTTGGGGGTCAGAGAATAGATGGGGACCAGAGAATAGATGGGGACGGTGCCAGTCAGAGGTGGTATTTACTGGTTCTGCGAATTACTCAAAATTTCTGCTACGGGTTCTCCAGAACTGCCCAGAACCTGCTGAATACCACATATATTTTTAAAAGCCCCAATATCCAAAAGAACACAAATGCTTGGCATGCTACAGTCACACTTCCAAATAAAAACAACAACAATAAATACCAGCATCGAGCACTAATCACATCTAATCCCAGTGCCTGGGCAAAAAGCCTTCCAGAAGTCTAGAATGAGATGCAGCATGATTAAAGATGCACAAACGTTCATTTATTTGCAATCAAATAAGAAATCAAATTGGTTTCCTTTTCCTTCAAAGGAGACAAAGTTAGCCCTAGGCACCAAGTTGATTGATATTGATGAGTTTGTATAACCTTGGTTTGGCCTCTTCCTCCTTTATCAACAAGTCATATTTTTCAGGGGTGGGAGTCAACCGGTGTAACAACCAGTTCGCTGAGCCTGTACGCAGTGGCATTTGAAAACAGCTCTAAAAGTTATCTTCTACTGCAGCCAGAGGTGGGTTCCTACCAGTTCGCACCAGTTTGGTAGAACCGGTTCGTCAAATCTACCCAACCGGTTAGAAGAGGTTCCACCAGAAAGCAGTCCACACCTACAGAAGAGGTTCCAAAATTTTTTGAAACCCACCACTGACACACACACACACACATAGACAGACAGACAGACAGACTCACACAGAGAAAGAGAAAGAAAAAGGAAGAAAGGAAGAAATAAAAAAGAAAAAAAGAAAGAAAAAGTGAGAGAGAGATGAAAGAAAAAAAGGAAAAAGGGACAGTGAGACAAAAGGAAGGAGAGAGAGAGAAAGAGAGAGAGAGAGAGAGGGAGGGAGAGAGAGGGAGAGAGAGAGAGAGAGAGAGAGAGAACACATGGCTGGCAAGCAACTCCCAGAAAGGAGGCCACACCCACAGAGTAGGTTCAAAAATTTTTTGAAACCCACCACTGACTGCAGCCTTGGTGAATAAAACAGCGGAGGCATGGCAATCTGCTCTGCCACGCCTACCAGCTGTGCTTCAAACAAAGGAAATATAGGACAGTCTAGCGCAGGGGTGAGAACTACCAGTTCCCCCAAATTGGTCCATACCGGCTGAATCCCACCCCTGATATTTTTCTTCCTGGTAGCAGTGGTCAAATTGGTTTGGTTGGTTTGGTTTGGTTTATTGGGTTTATATGCCGCCCTTCTCCCAAGGACTCAGGGCAGCGTACAACATTAAAAAAAACACATATTACAAAAGTTAAAAAGAATTAAATAGAATATCCCAAACAAACGCAATTAGAATTAACAATAACATTTTTTTAAAAAATTGATTAAAATTAACAGTGATCAATAATTTATTTTGTTTTGTTCAGGCCAGGCCGGCTTGCTGGAAAAGCCAACTTTTTAGGGCGCGTCAGAAGGACCGGAGGTCGGGAATTATACAAAGCTCCGGGAGCAGCTCATTCCAGAGGGAAGGCGCTCCCACAGAGAAGGCTCTCCCCCTGGGGGTCGTTAGCAAACACTGTCTGGCCGACGGCACCCTAAGGAAGTCAACTCTGTGGGATCACACTGGATGGTGGGAGGCTACTGGTGGCAGTAGGTGGTCTCGCAGGTCTCCTGGGCCTAAGCCATGGAGCGCTTTAAAGGAGATAATTAGTACCAAGCTGATCAAGATTTTGTTTGCTTCCTGGATACTGTTGTATAAACACAAAGAAATTGGCCATTAGTAGGCTCTTTGGGGTCTATGTAGGAGAAGGGGTGTCAAACTCACTCCTGGCCATGCCTATCCCCATTTTAGCAAAGGGGGAAAAGTTGCGATACCTCATATGACAATAACATGATGCTGCGGGTTTGACACCCCTGATGTAGGAAAATCAATGACTTATTAGCAGTTTTCAGGACAACCCCATGAAAAAGCATCCATTCAAGCAGTGGTGGGTTTCAAAAATTGTTCGAATCTACTCTGTGGGTGTGGCCTCCTTTGTGGGAGTGGCTTGCCACCCATGTGACCAGACGGGAGTGGCTTGCTGCCCATGTGACCGGATATGAAGATGCCGACGACACTTGTCAGAACCACCTTAAATTACCTCACACACAGCACTGGCATGCATAAGAATATGATGTAAACTTGTTTTTTAAAAGGCATCTTTGGTTTGCGTTAAAACAACTTCAACACACACAATGTTCTGATTGCACCACAAATGCAGTAGTTATCCTTACCTTTCACAGAGGCACCGAGTTTTATAAATAAGAGCATGATAGTGTAGAATAATCATATCCAAGGACCAGTGGTGGGTTTCAAAAAATTTTGGAACCTCTTCTGTAGGTGTGGCCTGCTTTCCGGGTGGAACCTCTTCTAACCGATTCAGTAGATTTGACGAACCGGTTCTACCGAATAGGTGCGAACTGGTAGGAACCCACCTCTGCATTCAGGAGACAACTTTCTGACACCTCACAACAGAGCAGACAATTCCTCAGAACACCCAGTGCATCTGTTCATTGTTCTTTCTTTAGTCTTTCCACTGGAAATCTATTTATCCTTGCTTCTTCAGTACAGTATTTCCAGTTGAATATAACTACCAATCCCTCCAAGTGACAGTGAATCATAATTGAAATTATTTAACCGATTTTGTTTTTGATTAACCATGTTCTTCTTGTCATCCTTTCACTTTTAGTAAGCTTATTTTCTCTGGAGCAATTCTATTCAGTTCCGGGAAAAAACAATGTTACTTTAGAATAATAGAGAAATAAATAATGGAGAAAACATGATTCATGTGGATACAAATTGATAAACAGAGTTTTGTCAGATGAAAACTCATATTTTATAACTCAGTTCAGTGTCCAAGAATTTATAAGCTGGAAACAGACATTTTTTGGGGGAACATTTTTTTTTGTACAAAGCCTATAACATGAATTTTCTCTGGAAATCATACCTCATTTATTTAGTTGTCAGACTTGATGGAGTCACCTTTAGATACAATTTTTCTTTAATAAGTAGATAATGCAGAATGTTTAAAATCGGACTGCCAATTCTCAACATGGTAAGAAGTATGAGAATTGTTCCAATGATCTTATAAATAAGACTTCTTTTCTGGATAGTGCAGGACAGAAAGAGCCGAGGTGGCGCAGTGGTTAGGGTGCAGTACTGCAGGCCACTTCAGCTGACTGTTATCTGCAGTTCAGCGGTTCTAATCTCACCGGCTCAAGGTTGACTCAGCCTTCCATCCTTCCGAGGTGGGTGAAATGAGGACCCAGACTGTGGGGGGGCGATATGCTGACTCTGTAAACCGCTTAGAGAAGGCTGAAAGCCCTATGAAGCGGTATATAAGTCTAACTGCTATAACTATAGATATAATCATATAAGCACTATGTTATATAGCCGAGATGGTGAACGTACAGCATGCGTGCCAGAGGTGGCACACAAACCCCTCTCTGTGAACACATGTGCCGCTGCCAGCTGCTCTTCTGGTTTCCGGAGCACACACGTGTGGTGGCCACCTGGTCTTTGCAGTTGCCAGAGCGCTGGAAAACAGCCTGAAAATGGCACGGAAATAGTCTGAAAAACGTCCCAAAAATGGCTGAAAAGTAGCGTGAAATATGGCCTGAAAATGTCCTGGAAAACATGTCAATAAACATCCCGGAAATGGTCAAAAATGCCCAAAAAACAGGCATGCACGCACTGCCCAGCTAGTCTTTGGGTTTCTAGTGTTCTGGGGTACGCAAAGACCAGCTGGCTGTCAGGTATGCACATACCGGAAACTCAAAGATCAGCTGGCCGGCATGCACATGTACACTAGCCAGTTGATCTTTAGTTTCTGGCGCTCTGGCATGCACACATACATATGCATGCATGCACGTTCTGGTTTGGGAACTCGGTGCCGAAAAGGTTCGCTTTTGGGTCACAAATTTTCTTTGGGTCACAAATTTTTACCAAACTCAGGCAATCACATAAAAGCTTCATAGGGTTGAATTGAATTGAATTGAATTTTATTATTTGTATGCCGCCCTTCTCCGGGAAGGACTCAGGGCGGCGAACAATTCAAAAAGGGAAAAGGGGGAACATAAAACAGAATACAGATAATTAAAATAAGCAAGAGTCACGCAACCATACAAGTAGAGAGGGGAGGGAACTCATCAACCCCAGGCCTGCCGGCAAAGCCAGGTTTTGACGGCTTTTCGGAAGGCCTGGAGAGAGGTGAGGGTCCGAATCCCTGTGGGGAGTTTGTTCCAGAGGGCTGGAGCTGCCACAGAGAAGGCCCTCCCATGGGTAATACCCAGGTGGCATTGGCTAGTAGACGGAACCCGGAGGAGGCCAACCCCTTGTGATCTAATGGGTCTGTGGGAGGTAATTGGAAGCAGGCGGTCTCTCAAGTTAACTTTTATATTGACTCCTTACATTCAACATCTATTGAATTTTGCAATGGTTGTGTTTTCTATTTTTCTGCTACCTGTTGCAGATACATCATAATACAAATGTCTGATCTTGCTCTATCTTGCTCCATTTGCTTATGCATTGTGGTCTGTACTATGATGCATGCTAAATCTATGCTATTTTCATGGAGCTAGCTATAGTATTGTGCTGTAAAAGATAAGGGTGTGAAATTCCACACAGGTGTTCTCACAACATGCCAATAAATGCCAATGAGCTCCTTCTTTGCTTCCTATTACCAAGAAACTGTTTAATTTTATTTTTCTATCACGTGTTTATTGCACGTGTGTCAGGAATGTAGGCTAACAGTTGGGTTGACAATATATAAACCAGGATGGTAGTGCTGTACTTTTAAGACTGCTGTAAAATGCGATTGGTTGCTGTTTCCTCAATCGGCCATAAGATGGAGCCAGAATCACTGTTAGATGCTGATCTGATCTGATCTGATCTGGAAACTGGCTGTTAGAAGTGCCGTATTGTGATCAATGTGAGCTATTGTAAGTTTTGCAACTGCTAGCAAACTTTGAGTACCGGTCTGATTATATGTTTATGGACTATGTTATTTGGATTATCCCTTAACTGAAAGACGTCGATGACGGACTGTCTTATCCGTGTATGACTTGGACTGTTTGACGGACTCTGATACCTCTATTTCCACCAAAGTAAAAGCCTATTTAAACTGCAGTGTCTCTGTATGCTGGTTTGTGTGTTCTCCAACAACACTCTCACAACGCTTCTCTGAACGTACTCGCTCTCCCAACGGGGAGCTCTCCTAACAACGTGTATCAAGTAAGTGATGAAAGCTCTCCAAATGCTTTCCAAGTTGATGGATGACCAAATCACATCAATGTAGCAGAGCTTAACCTAGCAATATAAATTGCTTATATTTTTCCCAGTAGTTTATTACAGACAAATGCTATTATTAAAGAATTCCACATGAAGTATGACAATAAGAATAAGAATCATTCGTGAAGAATGGTACAAACTAGAAAATTTCTTTAGGGCATTTTCTAAAGCTTGAGTTTGTTCTGAAGCAACACAATAATTTTTGAAAGACAGTGCAGTCAGAAAAGTTTCAGAAGATGGAGAGAGACAGCTTTTATAGCATAAACAAAACAAGCCCAGTGTTTGCCCAGAGCAATAAAATTACTCAGAAATGATAATAGAGCAAAAGTCAAAACTATTGTATCTCTTAGAAAATTTATAGGCTTTTATATAGAAGCATTGTTCTTGGAGGGTTATTTCGTGCATAGGATCTTTTAAAGTAAAAAAAAAAAAGATATATCAGAGTGCTTCACTCTCCTTTTAAAAAAAATGAAATTTCCTATTCATTGGCGTATGGAAATGTATTTTACCTCAGGACTGTTTGGGATGTAATGGTTGTTTCTTTGTATTGGAGGTAGTAGAGGAAGAGAATTGACAATGGGATCCTCCAATACATGTCTTTGTGTTAGAGGAATTGAAACACCAGTCAAGAATTTGAACTTTGGAGAAGATTTCATTCTTTCCTTACTCCACTTTATTGCTGAAAATGTCAGTGGTAGGATTCAAATAATTTAACAACCGGTCAGTGGTGGGATTCAAATAATTTAATAACTGGTTCTCTGCCCTAATGACCAGCTGGGTAGGTGGGGCTTAGTGGTCATGTGACTGTGTGGGCATGGCCAACTCAACATTACTCAGGTCGATGGGCGCTTTGCCTATATAATAAGGGTTAACCGGAGAGGCAGTTTCTGTAAGCAGGGCAATAAAGATTAGGCTAGAAACAACACCAGAATGTTTCCTTCCTGCCTTCCTTACAGGATTAGCCCTGTAAAGTGGAAAAAAAAACCAAAAGAAGATTTCTTCCAACAATCGTTCTCTGAACCTCTTAGAAAGTTAAGAACCGGTTCTCCCGGATAGGTGCGAACTGGCTGAATCCCACCACTGCAACTGGTTCTCTGCCCTATGGTGGGCATAGCCATGGTGGGTGTGGCCAGGGGTGATGGACAGGCAGTACTCAGCCTCCTGGGAGCAAAAACAGGCTGCAGGGGGGAGTGTGTCCCCCAGTGCCCCGTTTTTGGCCTTGTAGGCCACCCTGCACTTACCTGGGAGTCAAAACGGGGTGCATAGAGAATCCTGGAAGGGGCGGGGCAGGAAGGGGCAGGGCCAGCCAGCAATTTAACAACTGGTTTGCCTGAATGGCTTGAACCAGCTGAATCCCGCCATTGCAAAATGTTCAATTTTTGAAGATAGGCTTCAGTCACTTCAAAAATGTTGTGAAGGAAGCATCTGCTGCTTTGTGAAAAATTAGCAGTTTATTTTATTTTTCTACACTGACAGTTGTTTATAAAATAGATCCCTCTGCTGTTTTATTAATTTGCTCCCATCTGTCAAATCAGACTCTTAGAAGCAATTCATCCAATAGCGGGGTCTGGAAAATCTCCTAAACCAGTGCTTTCTTAAAGTATAGCCGTAGAACCCCAAATTTTCTCAATCATCTATAAACATTAGCTGTTACAATGTAATAAGGGTTAACCAGAGAGGCAGTTTCTGTAAGCAGGTCAATAAAGATTAGGCTAGAAACAGCACTAGAATGTTCCCTTCCTGCCTTCCTTACAGGATTAGCCCTGGAAAGTGGGAAAAAACAAAAGGAGATTTCTTCCAACAACCGGTTCTCTGAACTGCTTAGAAAGTTAACAACCGGTTCTCCCGAATAGGTGCAAACTGGCTGAATCCCACCACTAATCTAGAGCTGCTTTGCACATAATTGAACATGTAGCTGGAAGCTACTGTGACATCATGAAGGTTGTTCTTATGAATATTCCTATAGTCCTCCTCAGGTTATACACATTCAGGAAGCTAGTCAGAGAACCAAAAAATAAAATAAAATTGTGCCAACAGCTGAAATTCAAATGCTTGTTGTTTGTGGCTCATTTTCATTTTAATGGGAAATTGAATGTTGGTAGAAGGATGAGTTGTTAATGATGTCAGTGAACTCTGTCCGTTTGAGGTCATGATATTTCCAATCTACACAGGATTAGAAGGAAGTAGATTATAAATTGCTACACAGCACACACAAATGAGGACAACAAATGTTATTTCTTAGGGCCACAGGTCACCTGTGAGTCCCTTGGCTAATGAGAAGTTGTGATTGGTCTGTATTTTCTTGGTTTTTTTTCCCTTCTCCTGGAGGCCTAGACAAAGCTCATTAGCATGCTCATCTGAGGCGTGAGATCATTATCTGTAGGAAAACAAAACAAATGATACTATTCTCTGTGAATTCCTCTACCTTCTTTTTAAAAATGCATTTCTGATCATGGAATGACTTCAAAATTAGGGAAGAATTGATTTGATTTGATTTGATTTGATTGCACTTATATGCCGCCCTATTCCCGGAGGGACTCAGTGCGGCTCAGAAACCAAAGTTAGGGGATACAGACAAGAGGAAAAACAACAAACAAGCAACTACAGAAAGAATTTAAAAAACAATCAACAGCCACACAATTCGAGCGGGGACGGGAGCTCGTCAGCCCCAGGCCTGTCGGAACAGCCAGGTTTTAAGGGCTTTGCAGAAAGCCTGAAGGGTGGTGAGGGTCCGAATGTCCACGGGGAGCTCGGGGAGAATGGCTATGACTGTTGCTAGTTGTATATTCGTCACTTTTGAAGGGTCATTTGAATGTCTACCAACTCACATTCATGTTGCTGTGATGTGCATCCTGAGAAAGGCCTTTTAAACTTTAATGCTTCCTGGGATTGCCCCAAAGCCTCAGAAGTGATGTTAGCTAAAACCTTTTCTCCTATTTTGATAGGACTTTCAATGGCTGGCACCTTTGCAGCAAGCTTGCTAGAGGTCAAACCATTACTGGTGGGTGATGTCATCACATTCCCTTGATCAAGGTGATTCAGACATTGTGAGTTATGCCAGTGGTTCCCAAACTTGGCAACTTTAAGACTTGTGGACTTCAACTCCCAGAATTCTCCAGCCAGCAGAGCTGGCTGGAGAATTCTGGGAGTTGAAGTCCACAAGTCTTAAAGTTGCCAAGTTTGGGAACCACTGAGTTATGCAATAGGGATGCTGAGAGGACTTAGATGAAACAGATCTCCAGTCCTGATCCATATAAATCTACAACCATATCAACTCTACAGAGCTAGCACCATCAATAGACATGCTGCAAATTGAAAAATTGAAGAACAGGTAACAGACTCAAAGACATCAATTGTAGGCCAAAAAAAAAATTCAGATGTGAAAGAAATGCCTTGTCAAAACTGAGCTACACAACTTTTTAGTGGAAATCTTAAAGCAAAACCTAGAATAATATTGCCCAAAGAACTTTTGGCAGGTATAAAAGGATATATATAAGTCACAACCCCTGGTATGCCCCAATTATGGGAGGAAGCTAACTGCTTCCATTCTCTGTCCATCGGCTCGTCACAAGAGACCATCCAGACAGAAAGCCCAATATTTTACTGTTGCCTTTGTTACATTTGTCAGTACAAATACTACACACACACACACACACACACACACACACACACACACACACACGTATATATATATATCATAGGGATGTATGAAACAGTGTAAATGAGATCCAATAAAATGGTTTCTTGATTTTTTAATGGCTTTTACTTTTTTTTTTAAAATCCATATCTACAGTATTTTTTCCTGATTTTGCCTAGCATGTGATGCTTTTAGACACAATTTCCCCTAATGTTAGTGTAAATTCTTTGAAGTACCACCTTTTACCATACATTTCCCTGATTTAATCTAAAATTCTTCTCTGGTTGTGGGCTTTTTATATGTAAATTTCTCTGATGAAGGCTCTTTTTACTAATGTATCTAGCCCTTCATATGCAAAATTTACTAAAATGAAATGCTCTTACTTGCATTCCTATTCCCACCCCCATCAAAGTTGATTGAATTTGTAGTTACAGTCATCTTTTAGTTCAACAAGGGTGGTTGGATAATATTTTTCAGTTGACTTAGCTAGCTGACCTGGCCTAATGACTTTCTATTTTATAGAAAAGAGCAGTGAGTTAACCCCCAATAATGAACTGTCCAATAAATCAGCTGAAAAAGTAGGAATGTGCTATAATAATAATTCTGAGAACAGAATGTTTTGGAGAACTCTAGAAATTTTTCTCTATTCTACAGGCTATGCCTGTGTCAGGGTTTCAAATAGGATCCAAAAGTAAATCAGAGTCCAAGGCAAAATATTGCTCAAAGTTCCAATTTATTAAGAGATCCATGTTGGCACATCTGGGAAAACCCGAATCTGACAGCTTCCCGGTTTTCCCCACCCGGTTGAAAATTCACCCACAAGTCCATCACATGGTCTAATCTCCCACTGCCATGCCGACAGTTCCACCCATCCAATTCCAGTCATTTGTGTAGAGGTGCAAAGACAAAGGGTGACCTTGGCTTTCTAGAAAGAATGTTGTTATGGCTACATATCATCTAACTCCATACAATCCCCCTTCCCATTTTCCCACAATAGGAAAGGCATAGTAGAATAATATAAAAGTGTGGCAGGCCAAAGATCCAAAAGAAAAGATGGATGCAGGCCTGACAGCCTTCTCCAGAAAAATGCTGTTGGAGGGAATGATTTGGTGGTTCTAGGGAAGCCTGAGGAGAGGGGAGGAGAGGTGGGTGCAGACGCTACTTTGTTCTGGGGCCCATGGAACTCAAAGGGGGCCCATGAAGGGGATTTTTTTTTTTAAAAAATTACAAAACCAATGTTTTAAAAAGAGAAACAATATTAGATGTATACTTCATACTCTATACTTTCCGTTTATAGCAAAACTGCCTTGCTTTGTTTGACATAACCTTTATTAATCTGAAAGTACCGTTATTTATGTAATTTATTGAATTTTAATTTCATTACTTCTTTATTTAAGTTTGCAAGTTTAGTTTCATTTCATTTATGAATATATTTTATATTTCATTTCAGTTTATGAATGGCTATGAAATGTCATCTCAAAAATCTGGAGCTCAAAAATGCAAGGAAAAACAGAAATGTGCGTCCACATTTGGATGTCCACGCTTGGATGAGGGGGGGGGGCATATTAGTCTTGTTCCAGCACTTAATAATCCTCTCAGTGGCCTTGGTTCTAGAAATACCTTCTACAAACTGATAGCAATTTATATTGTCCACACATGATTTGGAGATATTTGAGCAGAGTCTAGAATAATAATAAAAGCAGAATCCATGAGTTTTGTACGTCTTAAGAACATTATCTTTTCTTATGAATGATCCTCCTGTTTACATTAATTTTTCTCAGGATAAAATTTGAGATAAGTATTTCTTTCTCTGATGACTCTTAACGCAGCCAGATGTATTGTCTGTTCCCAATAACATAAACATAATTTTATGGAAATTTTATTTTGATATGATAAGCGGGATAAGTTTGCGAGTAGAGCAGTAAAACAAAATTTGAACAACTGGTAGAGTTAAAGAACTCTCCATCCGTTCAAAATATTTATGAATCAAGTTACCTAACCACATACATTGTGCTGGTGTATAGTGGTCTACAATCCAGCAAGTGATAATTGTTTGTAGGATAGTCACATTTCTATTGCCCTTGAATAGCGAGACAAGTGAAATATACATTTAATGAATAAATAATTTCCCTTTTAAAATGGGTTTTGACCTGGGGCAACCAAAATAGGATGTGTGCAAATCAGTATAGAAAGAAGTCCTGATGGAAGTGGTGGGGGGGAACATACACGCATATCTATACAATTCAACACAATCTTTCTACCTAAGGGATAAAAGTCTGAAAACAAATGAAGTTTTCCTTCCTTTGTGTGAAGGAAAATAATTGACTTGTGTCTGCTATTGCTGCTTTCTGAGATGATTCATTTCCTTATCCAGTGGGGAGAAGGTCATTTGCAAACCTTTTTGTGGGAAGTTTGATTGCTCATAATCTGCATCATATGCAGCATATATTTAGAGCTGAAGAAAAGGCGAATGAAAGAAGAGATGTTATCGGAGTAGCCTGAATAAACATATAGTACTATCCAAGCATTGTCCTTTCCAGCATGCCTTACCAAGAAACCATGAGAATCTCATATTGTTAAGTGCCCAGATTTTTTCTCTAAGGTGCAGTGTTTCCTGTTCCTGTGTAAGAAATGTATTCTGATTGGTTGTCAGGCTCCCATGGTGCCATGCAGGGGGCTACTATCTAGGCTGTTTTGAACCCAGGTGTGAGTTCTCAGATGCCATGTGGAGAGTTGAGTAAAAGGCCAATTATTATCATGCCTTTCTGTACCTGCTGCTGAAGTCTTTATTATGTAAAGTGGGCTAGCCTGGCTAGTCTTAATGGGCCTATTGACAAAGTGGGGGTGGGCAGGAAGCTACAGGCAACTATTCTGTCTGTTAAAACATGCTTCTTTTCACATCCAGAGAAACATTCTGCCTTTTCAATATTTCCTAGGATATTTCATTTTTTCTGGGAGAGGGCTGGATGATAACTTCCTACACTACTTTGTAAAAAGTGGCAGGGATTAAAAAAATAACTTTGAATTACACAGGTGGTTGTTTAATTCCTCCAAAAAGAGTCCTATTTAATGTGTGATGTTGGGTTTCTTCCATCAGTGACACCAAAACTCCTATATGATCTGTTTAATTTTTATACAAAATCTATTATTATGATGGAAAATTTATGATGATAAACTTATGGTTCATTGTGTAAAAAACCCAGAAGTCTTATGACATGGAGAGAATAAAAATATAGTCTAAGTTTCTAAATATCTATAGTTAGCTCGACTTTCGGTAGAAAACTAGCAACAGCTTTGGTCTCAGTATCCTATTATTTACTGAGCTCAGTGAATTATGCCATTTTCTTCCACTAACATGCTGGCCCGCTCTGTGTATGAGTGAGATATTTATGTTGCCCTTTGATGGCTGAACTAGGGAATCTTGTCTACAAATAATTGATGTCATTTTCCTCCAGCTCTGTTGAGAGGAATCTGTATGTGCAAAGCTGTGATTTATATAGCAGCTAGGCTTTCTGAAAAGTTTTTTTTTTTTTGCCTTCTAACCTGAACGTTGCCGCACCATTTAGGTAGCAGGTGGTTTTCTATTTAATATTAGCAAGCCGTTTTACCACCTGAAATGGGTTGCCTTAAGTCTTTTTAACAGGATCTTGCAAAATTTAATTCTGATTCCTTTGATTTCTTGGCTTTTTCCTACTTGTGAGCAGGCAAAGGCCACTGCCAAATTTAAATCTTGGCAAAATCATCACCGGGTTTTGGTTGGATACGATTTGGTGCTTCATCCTTTTTCAATCCTCTTGCCACTAATAAGTACTGGTAATATTTTAAATGACATCCATTATCGTTACGTAACTGTCTCCATTGGCGAAATTCATTTTTTTGTAGACCCGTAGTGCTCCTGGGAGCTGAAATCATGACTAGCATCTTTACTTTTTGCCTGATCTGATGCCATTACCCTTGAGTAACTCAGTCATAAGCAGGGACATGCAGTCACTGGAGGCAGGGGAGGCGGGGCCTCACCAGTCTCATGAGGAAAAGGAAAGAATTTTTAAAATAACTAAAAAGGCCAAGGTAGTTGCTTCCAGAATCCAAGTCACAGTGACTTTGAGTCTGCTTAGTGTTAACTGTAGGGGGAGGTAAGAGAACTATGGGCCTCCTTTGCATAAGGAATTTTTCACCTTTTAAGAGTTAAGCAAGGGTTAAAAGGCCAAAAATTCCGTATGCAAAGGAGGCACGTGATTCTCCCGCCTCCTGATCTGGGATACAACTTCTCTGTGTGCATGTGTCTGTTTGAGAGAGGGGGGAGGGAGGGAGAGAGGGAGGAAGGAGGGGGAGGAAGAAGAAAAAGAATGGGAAAACTTATTTTGCAAGGGGGAAAAATGCTGTCGCTTTAAATCAGAACTGAGCATGCCTGGCTGTGGAATTCTGGGAGTTGAAGTCCACAAGTCCAAAAAAATTGCTGCCTCACCAGCCATAAAGCTCACCGCACATCACTGGTCATAAGCAACCCACAGCTACCTGTGAAAGTCATGGCTGACTGACGACACCTCTGTGAACAAGCAGAGATGACAATTGTTGTGTAGAATGAAACACCAGTGAGTAGACTTTTCCTTTAAATTTCTCCAGAGAAAAGATTGGGACATCAACCAGAAGTGCTCTAAATGACAGCTCCTTGCAAGTAGATTGTAAGCTAGGTATCTCTGATGGTCTAAATACCAGGATCTGAGCAAGAAGACAGCTTTACTCTCAGCAGGTGGAAAAGGTTCTCCTCGCACATATGTGCTAGTAGTTCCTGACTCTAGGGGGTGGTGCTCATCTCCGTTTCAAACCTGAAGAGCCAGCGCTGTCTAAAGACATCTCCGGGTCATGTGGCCAGCATGACTAAACGCTGAAGGTGCATGGAAGGCTTCCCATCAAAGGTATTTCTTATTTTTCTACTTGCATTTTTACATGCTTTCGAACTGCTAGGTTGGCAGAAGCTGGAACAAGTAACGGGAGCTCACTCCGTTATGCGGCGCTAGGGATTCCAACTGCTGAATTGCCAACTATTCGATTTTTAAAATATTTTTATTTTATTTTTCAAAACAAACACAACACATAAAATCTTCCTTCTTTACATACTGTAGAAAGTGTATCAGTTGGTTACAAAAAGGCTTTCGTGCATCTCTTCCGCAATCATCAAATGTAATTCATATTAACTCAAATATTTTAACTCAGATATTAATACATGTTACCATCATCATACCTCCATTTTCATTTGACTATAATTGTTTAAACATCCTTCATCATATAAAATATACCAAGATTTAATACATAACCACATACTGGCATTTCATTTACTATTTCTAAAATCCTCCAATAACACTGAAACCTTATGTCCTATTCTAGCTAAAAATCCATAATATTTAATAACAAAATTTTCTAATCCTCCTTTCCAAATCACTGTTTACAATTTATATCCAGTTTTCTTATGTTTTACCCATACATATATGTTCTGACCCAGTCCTCCGTCCAGTAACGAATGCCGAGACAAGCTTAGCTGGAAATGCCACAGCACTTTATTAGCAGGAAACAAACCTCGGTGTTTACTTTCCCTAATTCTGAATGTTAATGAACATAAGATGAAGGATAGAAAGTAAGTCCATTTAACAGTAACTTTGTACCCTTGTCTCAACAAGGAAGGTGACCTCGTGAAACATGTCCTGCTTCACTGCTCCCTATCCAGAGAGTTATATTGTTTTTATTGCCCTTATTAATTAAAAAAGACAGATGTGGGAATTGATTCCGTGATCCCATAAGTGTTAATCTTGATGCAGCAGCCACCATCATATGTAAGTTTACAATATGCAAAACTGAGGATCAGTGGATACATTTCTGTTGTGGCCCAGCAGGAGCCATTGGAGCTGCCACCAGACTCCGACAGCGAGGGGCCCTATGAGTCAGCCCTGGAGGATGTGGAGGACCCTGGACAGGATTCCAACTCCGAGCAGGGCGCAGAGAGGCTGGTTGGCCACCAGGTGGCACCTGAGCCTTTGATCAGTGGGGAGGAGACAAGAGAGAGTGATCCAGAAACCAACAGTGAGTTGTTCCTGGATGCACGCCATTGAAGAGCTACTCAGTGTCAAGAACAGCTACGTAACTACAGGAGGTAATTACGCTCAGCTGGTGGTCATTAGGCTCCTCTCCAGACTATAAAAAAGACTGCTTGTGCCACGCCCTTCTTGCAGAAGTCAATGCTTTGACTAAAGAGAAACTAACTTGGCAGGCTGGATTGCTGCCAAGGTTTGTCAGACTTGCTGCCAAGGTCCTTATCTGTTTGTTTGCTTGGCTTTCAGCCACCGAGAGTCTGGTCTTGCTATTAAAGGACATTCTCATTAAGCATGTCTCGGCTTTCGTTACTGGACGAAGGAGGGGGTCAGAACACATTTCTATATATCTAACCCTCAAAATCTGAGTATCTTCACCATCTGCAAAGATGGCACTGCTATTCTCTCACAAGAATTGGACAACTAAATGGTGTGATCTTGCTGGAATTAAGATGCCCTCCCAAGCATTTTCTTAGAAATGAACAGTGAAGATTACTAAGCCTTCAAAGTCTATGATGATCTTAGAAGAAGAAGAAATTAAAGTGTTGTTTGTCACTTGGTCACTTATTTGTGGCAAATGTACATACTATATATCCTGCAGCACGACCAACTTTAGGCCTAGGCACCTAGGCAGGTTTCTAGTGGCCCAAATATTTTTAGGGGGTGTGTGTGCCAAAATTGAAAAGACTTCCAAATATACGAGTGTAATATCTGATCAACTTTTCTCATTTCTTTAGAATTTTTTTCTCTACAATTTTTCAGAATGCTTATCCAAAAAAGACAGCTGAGTGCTAGCGAACAGCACACCAACTAGGCATTGCAAGTTGCAAAAAAGAAATTATTATTAAAGCTATGGACCTCAAGAATGTGATTATGATAAAAATCTGACAGGAAGATCTCGAGTAATTGAGATTTCTGATTACCACCTTATCCAAGTTTTTTTTTTAAAAAAATCTTATTTATTATTAAATTTATATGCTGCCCATCTGACTGATAAAGCAACTTTGGACAGATTACAAATGGTAAAAAGATAAATATAAAAACAATTAAAATTAAGTAGAGTTGCAAAACAAAAACAAAAAAAGCCCAAAGGGATGGATGGCACGGGGACTAAAGTTAAAGCAGGGATGGGCTGCTATGGGTTCACCTGGGTTCAGGAGAACCCATAGGTAACTGTTGTGGCCCAGCAGGAGCCATTGGAGCTGCCACCAGACTCCAACAGCGAGGGGCCCTATAAGTCGGCTTTTGAGGATGTGGAGGACCCTGGACAGGGTTCCAACTCCGAGCAGTGTGGAGAGAGGCTGGTTGGCCACCAGGAGGCACCTGAGCCTTGGACCAGTGGGGAGGAGACAAGGGAGTGTGATCCAGACGTCAGCAGTGGGGAGGAGCCAAGGGAGTTGTTCCTAGATGCCCGGCACCAGAGACATAATAGGCGTAAGGAACAATTACACAATTACAGGAGTAATTGTACTCAGCTGGTGGTTATTAGGCTCCTGTGCAGACTATAAAAGGACTGCTTGTGCACATGCCCCTTTTGCAGAAGTCAACGCAGGAACGAATGTCGGAGAACATTATTGTGAGCTTGGCAGGCTGGATTGCTGCCAGGGCTTATCTGTGCTGGATTGCTGCCCAAGCTTGTCTGTGCTGGTTTGCTGCCAAGGACCTGTCTGTCTGTTAATTAAATGCCATAACTTATCTTTGGCTTGGAGTGTGTGTTGGTGTGGGACGAGGGGGTTAGAATAGGTAACATTATGGTCAGTTTCCAGAACCTCCAAATCCCACCTGTGGCTGGGGCCACCCACCCCTCCCACCTCTCCCCACTCCTCCCAGGAGTTTCCACATGGCCTGTTTTGGATGCAAGGTAAATTCAGGGCCTACATAAAGGTTCAGGGAGGAGGAAAAACCGGCCTTCAGCGGGAGGATGTTTCCGCCCTCCTAGAGACTCAAGGAAAGCCTCTGGATCCTGGGAAAGACAAAAATGCCGCTCCTGCCATGGTGCAGGAGGCCGACTAGGCCACGCCCTCCCAGCAACCAGGCAGAGAACCCATTGCTGAAATTTTTGAAGCCCACCCCTGAGTTAAACCCAGAAAATGTTAACATTACATTCTGTGTTCAAGGTTAAATATAATCCTAGAGGGCCCCAGAATATAACTTCGCCTGGAGCCCCAAAATATCCTGCCTGCAGTTGAGTCACATAGCCATACCCATCTTTAAAAGAAATCTGTGTGCTTGCTAAGTAGGTCAAGATTTGCTTCCTTCAGAGAGGTCTAGCCACAGTTTGGCACTTCATACAATGAACTTGGTATTAGTGGTTGGTTTAGTGGTTTATTCGACTTGTATGCCGCCCTATTCCCGAAGGGACTCAGGGCGGCTGACAAACCAGGAGGGAAGGGGCACAAATACAAAAAGAGTAAAAACAGAGACAAACAGCAATACAAAACAATTTAAAAAGTCACAACAAGCACAACCAATTCGAGTGGGGGTGGAACTCAACAGCCCCAGGCCTGCTGGAACAGCCAGGTCTTAACGGCTTTACGGATCTCCACGTTCCAGAGGGCCGGAGCAGCCACAGAGAAGGCTCTCCCCCAAGGGGTCAACAGTCGACATTGGCTAGCAGATAGAATTTGGAGGAGGCCTAATCTGTGGGATCTAATGGGTCTATGGGAGGTGATTGGCAGAAGGCGGTCTCTCAAGTACCCAGGTCCAATACTATGTAGGGCTTTATAAGTGACGACTAGCACCTTGAAGCGTATCCGGAGACCAATAGGCAGCCAGTGCAGCTCGCGGAAGATAGATGTAACGTGGGTGCACCGAGGCGCACCCATGATCGCTCGCGCGGCTGCCTTTTGGACAAGCTGAAGTCTCCGAACACTCTTCAAGGGCTGCCCCATGTAGAGCGCATCGCAGTAGTCCAATCTTGAGGTCACAAGGGCATGAGTGACTGTTGCGAGAGCCTCCCGGTTCAGGTAGGGATGCAATTGGTGCACCAGGCGGACCTGGTCAAATGCCCCCCTGGTCACAGCCGACAAATGGTGATCTAAAGTCAGCTGTGGGTCCAGGAGGACTCCCAAATATTCTGGGGAAGAGAAAGCCACATGCCCTTTAGCCAGTGAGTAGTTTGTGAATAAAAGCCAGGTCAATCATGGGCAGGCTGAAAGTTTGCCTAGCTAGAAATGAAGCTGTTGGAGATGATCCTGAACCCTCATCACCAGAAGCCCACTGCTATAAGTTATTGGATCTGAGGCAAGCAGGCGGCCATCAATTATTTCTCCTAAAATTGGTACCAGCCATGACTTGAGGGTCAGGTCGCATTTGACAACAAAGTCCAAGTCCATGAAATTGCTTGAAGCTCAGAATCTATTGTGGCTATAGCAGTAATTGAGATCTGCCCCGCTGACTGAAAACCCCCGAGATGGAGAAGTGCACATTTACTGGAAAGAACTGGAGGTATGTTCCTTCATTTCCTTCCCCAAACAGCCAGCCCTACATTTTGGGACTTAGCTGAGTCTTTTATTTTTTCTCTGAATAAAAAAGGAGTGTGAAATATTCTGATTAGTCAAAATAAACCTTCTCCCCTGCAGTGTGCGGCTGCTTCCTTTTAGCGGCTCCCCCATTAATGATTCAGAAGTCAGCTGGATCCCTGTTCACTAGTCTCAAAAGGCGACAGAGAAATACAACACAGCCGGCCTTTTCAAGCTTTCATCAATAGATAAACAGATTTCAAGACAGCTTTTCCATTCTGACTCAGTTCATCCAGGTTCTCACCTGTCTGATTTTGTCCATCAAGTTCAGCTCATTCTATATTAGATTTTGAGCCACCAGCCTAAACTTACTAGCATACTCTACGGTAGCCCTCTGACTCTAGCGTAGGTGTTAAGTATGTCAGCTCTGCTAGGCAGCATCAACTTCAGAGCATTTTCTAAGAGTTGGCACTTTTCTTTTAAAGGTAAAGGTTCCCCTCGCACACGTGTGCTAGTCCTTCCAGACTCTAGGGGGCGGTGCTCATCTCCATTTCAAAGCCAAAGATCCAGCGCTGTCCGAAGACATCTCCATGGTCATGTGGCCGGCATGACTAAACGCGGAGCGCTGTTACTTTCCCACTAAAGGTGGTTCCTATTTTCCCACTTGAATTTTTACATGCTTTCGAACTGCTAGGTTGGCAGAAGACTTTTCTTTTAGGAAGCTGGAAAAAAATCTCAAAGGAGAGGATTTACAGAAATTGACTTCTGAGCCAGTTAATAATCAAATCAATCGTTCAGCCTAAGGGAACGCCTTACCTTCTGGCTGGAGAAACAAGATATGGTTGATGTTCTGACCCCCTCCTCTGTCCAGTAACGAATGCCGAGACAACTTAACTGGAATGTACTTTATTAGCAAGAAACCAAAACTTCGGTGGCTGAAAGCCAAGCATAACAAACCGATAAGGACCTTGGCAGCAACTCAGACAAACCCAGGCAGCAATCCAGCCTGCCAAGCTAGTTACAAAAGTTCTCCAACTTTTAGTCAATGCGTTGACTTCTGCAAGAGGGGCGTGTGTACAAGCAGTCCTTTATGGTCTGGAGAGGAGCCTAATGACCACCAGCTGAGTGCAATTACCTCCTGTACTTGCGCAACTGTTCCTGATGCCTATTAGCTCTTCGGTGGTGGGCATCCAGGAACAACTCACTACTGGCATCCGGATCACTCTCCCTTGTCTCCTCCCCACTGGTTGAAGGCTCAGGCACCTCCTGGTGGTCCACCAGCCTCTCTGCGCCCTGCTCAGAGTTGGATCTCTGTCCAGGGTCCTCCACTTCCTCCAGAGCCGACTCAGAGGGCCCCTCGCTGTCGGAGTCTGGTGGCAGCTCCAACGGCTCCTGCTGGGCCACAACAGGAAAGTAAGTTAATACCACCCCTGCTTTCCATACACTGTTAATGCCATTCTCAAGGGTTGGGGATCTTGCTTCCAGTTCCAGATCAGAATCCCTTCATTCACCTATCCTTTCCACATCGGGCTGAAACTTTCTTCTTCAGTTTCCAACCTGAGAAGTTCACTTGCAAAAAGTATGTGTCCACCTGGGCCACTGAGATGTAGCAGATTGCTGACATATAATATGACATGTGGTAGAGCAGGTTGCAAATTGACTCTGTAGGGAAAGTTAACACAACTTAAGCAGCATCGAGTTCAAGGAAAGTCTCTTCTGGGGAGATAAGAGTGGGGTTTTTAAAAAATATATATTCAGAGAGAGTAGACCAAGGAAATAGATCAAGCAGTAAGTATAGACAAAGAAGGAAACCACAAGGTCACATTACAGTATTCTCACTTTGGTCCCCAAATGCACATTTATAAAGCCAATTTTAAAAACCTCCCCAACTGTTAGAGAGTAAGAGTAGAGTTTTTATATCTGATGAGGGTGCATTTCCCAGGAAGGGAGTTCCAGCAGAAGATGCTTCCTTCTATGTCCATCTCATTCACATCTCTTGAGTGGGGACTCTGAGGGAATGCCTTCTGCAGGCAGACCTCAGAGCAAGTATTTCAAAGGTACCCAGCCCACAATCTATAAAAGAGTCTATAAAATAGCTCCACTCGACCTATTAGATCCCATAGATTAGGCCTCCTCCGAGTCCCATCTGCCGGTCAATGTCGACTGGCAACTACGCGGAGGAGAGCCTTCTCGGTGGCAGCTCCGACCCTATGGAACAATCTCCCCATGGAGATTCGTACCCTCACCACCCTCCAGACCTTCCGCACAGCCCTCAGAATCTGGCTATCCCGTCAGGCCTGGGGTTAAAGACTGTAACCCACCCGAATGGTATGAATGTTGTGTTTTTAATGACGTACTGTCCTACGTGTTAAATGTTTGTTTCCCCCCCCCCTTTTCGAGTTGTAAGCCGCCCTGAGTCCCCCCCAGGGAAAAGGGCGGCATATAAATAAACTTCTAAATAGAAAAAATAGAAAATAGAAAGGTGATGACCATCACCCAGAAATGAATCACCAACCAGTGAAGCTCCTTCAGTTTTGCTGTTATGTGAAATACTGAGCCACCTTGGTTAGGATGTGGGCAGCTGCATTTTGCATTAGCTGAGTTTCTGGGTCACCTTCAAAAGCAATAACACCACACCATAATGGTATGTGATATTCACTTATTTTCCCTACCAGTTTGCAAATGTGAGAGAGAGCGCACACTAGCTTTGCTCACGTGTGCCCCGTTGACACACGTGCACGGCTGCCCACACGTGTGCTTTACATGTGCACAGCTTGAAAATGTGCCTAAATAGGACGGCATAGAGAAAAACCAATTTTCACAACTGGTTCAAGTGAACTGGTCCGAACTGGCTGAATACCGACTCTGATGTGAGACCTTTGCAAACTGGGGGAAGAAATAGCCTGTAACTAAAAAAAGAAAAAAAAGAAAAAGAGGCTCAGGGGAGTCATAGGTTCTTTGTTTGTTAAATTGAAATATGTATCTCCACATGATCAAATTGCTGACATGCTCAACAAACCACTTCCAGAAGCTCAACACAAGCATCTGCGTAAGAAGATGTGCCTTATTTCATGATGTACCTGATGTCCGCTCAACTGGTAAAAAGAAGGGATGTGCTTTGGTGTGGAACGAGGGGGGTCAGAACAATGATCTATTTTGAATATTTTCTTGTTTTCCTATCTTTTCTTTCCTCTTATCCATTAATAATAGCAGTAGACTTATATACCGCTTCATAGGCCTTTCAGGCCTCTCTAAGCGGTTTACAGAGAGTCAGCATATTGCCCCCAACAATCTGGGTCCTCATTTTACCCACCTCGGAAGGATGGAAGGCTGAGTGAACCCTGAGCCGGTGAGATTTGAACCGCTGACCTGCTGATCTAGCAGTAGCCTGCAGTGCTGCATTTAACCACTGCGCCACCTTGGCTCTAAGGAGATCTCCATAGATCTTGAGAGCATGACAAAATGTGACTTACATCTTTGCATCATTTGTTGGTACACAAGAAGGTAAAGGCAAAGTTTGTGTCATTTTGATACCATACGGGCATCATCATCATCTTCATTCTAGCATAATCCAGATTTGCTATAGAATTCATCTAAATCGCAAAATGAATGTTGTGCTGTTGTCGCACATGCTCCTTTCCTTTTTGTATCTATATACGTGTGGGGCGGCTCAGTGGCTAAGACACTGAGCTTGTCAATCAGAAAAGCCGGCAGTTCAAATCCCTAGCGCCGCATAACGGAGTGAGCTCCCGTTGCTTGTCCCAGCTTCTGCCAGCGTAGCAGTTCGAAAGCATGTAAAAATGCAAGTAGAAAAATAGGGACCACCTTTGGTGGGAAGGTAACAGTGTTCTGTGTGCCTTTGGCATTTAATCATGCCAGCCACATGGAGACATCTTCGGCTTTGAAATGGAGATGAGCACCGCCCCCCAGAGTTGGGAACGACTAGCATATCTGCGCCAGGGGAACCTTTACCTTTACCTTTGTGTGTTTGTGTGTTTGTGTGTGTGTGTGTGTGTGTGTGTGTGTGTGTGAGAGAGAGAGAGAGAGAGAGAGAGAGAGAGAGGGAGAGAGAGAGATATTATTTGTCTTTTTCTGTACAGACCCTTCTAAATAAAGCATATCGGCTTCTTTAAGGGTGTATAATTAATGAGAAAAGGCAGTGAGATATCTTAGCCACCATATCTAACTCGAGATATCAGTGGGAAAGGATCCAGGTATGGTCTTCTAAAACAGCAGGCCTCTATTCACATTCCAAGTCATGCCTAAGTACACCTGGGCAGCAGGGAGTAATTACCTTTTTTCATTTTCTGCTGGTTTATTCTGAAAATGTCATTTCAGACTCTAATTCTGTGCATTGATGGATTGCACTCAGTAATAACACGATTAGAGCAAAGTTTCCCCTCTAATTATTTGAAGTGCGTGCCGTATAATTTTAATCACTTTGCAGTCACAGATTTTTTCCCTCTTGTTTTTGAATATCTAGGCCTGACTGTTACTTCTGCGCGTAGGAAATTAGCACCCACCCAGCTCCTAGGAAAATGAGATATTTTAGAAAATATTAAAAGGGCAGAATATTTCCCCTAAAAGGGAGGCAGAAACTCAGCCCGCACACTTTTGTCAATGGGCCCATTAAGGCCTGGGCCAGTCAATTCTACATAACAAAGATCTACCCACTTCAGGCAGAGCCATAGTAGGAATTGCCCAAAGCCCCTTCATTACATCACCCAGCAAAGCTCAACCAAACCTGGGACTCAAAAACACAACCTACAAAGTTACCCCTGCATGGCCCCATGGGAGTCTGACAACCAATCAGAATACAAGCTCAAATTCAAAAACCCAGAGAGAGCATAAAAACCAAGGCACTCTCAGCATCTCTTCCCTTTTTTTGCCCAGGACCTCAAACCATGTGACCCTGCCCATCATTAAAAAATTTTTCCAAACAGCCACCATGTTCCCAGTGTCTTTCTCCCCACTTGGAACTGAACCCAGATCAGAGGTGGGTTCCTACCAGTTCGCACCTATTCGGTAGAACTGGTTCGTCAAATCTACCGAACCAGTTAGAAGAGGTTCCACCAATGGACCCGGAAAGTAGGCCACACCTACAGAAGAGGTTCCAAATTTTTTTGAAACCCACCACTGGTGGGTGTGTGATGTCCCACAGTTATCTACACATTAATAATGATCTAGTAATATTTCCTTATACATTTTAGGGACCTTTCCTTACATAATTGGTGTTTTCTTTCATACTTTTGGATTTCTAATTTCTGTTTCCATTAGTTGGCAATTGCTAAAACCAATCCCACGTGAAAAAGTATTCAAAGCCTTCTTGATTTTAATAGTCAGTTTATTTATTCCTGCACATTGTAATATTTATTCATTTACATATCTCTTTTTTTCCACTGTTGTGCAAACACAATTCCAGCAGCTGCTAACATGTGTAAAATTAAATATATATTATACTCCCTTTCAAACAGCCAACAAAATATTTTTGGTTTTAATTCCATATCTTGCTTTACGATTGCTTCTAACCATTAACTTCTGAATAGCTACTTGGACCGACCTAAGTACTAATTCATAATTTCAAATCTGGTCACATGGGCGGCAAGCCACTCCCATCCGGTCACATGTTCAGCAAGCCACTCCCACAAAGGAGGCCACACCCACAGAGTAGGTTCCAACAATTTTTGAAACCCACCACTGACCCAGATGGATATTTCTTCCAATATGTGCTACAATACAATGACTGTTGGAGATGGTGATTTGCAAGATGTCAAAAACTGGATTTCTAACAGGGCTGTTTTTCCAACCACTAGCATTTTGGGTAGAAGTCCAGTTTAGGGATGTATATCAGATCTGATTTAGAGCTGCAAAAGCAATTATCCATCTTCCCTCTTCCCTTGCTTTTTTCATGGAAAAATTGGAACCTGAGAAAACGAAAACGCATAAAGCATTCATTTTTTACGTTCGTAAAACTCACTTGACTTTCTAAAAACAGTATGATAAATAACTTTGCACGCTACTAAAAATTGATCCATGGAAGTGTAGTTGATATTACATATAACTATACAATTTACTGTTTTAATTTATTTTTAAAATACTTTTAATTTTTGTTATGCGTGGAATTTCAAAGGGCTGAATTCCAAGGACTAAAAGCATTTCGAACCTGACGTTACTTAGCATTTTTCTCTGAAGCTAAACAGAGAAAGAATAAAAGGGAAGTTTTCTGCATTTGCCCTTGATCTTCTTCCTGAATTTTTGCAAAGCGCTTGGAATCAAATCTAGTATCGAGTATATAGCAGTGATGGGGAACCTTTTCGGCACCGGGTGCCCAATCTGGAAAGCATGGGGGGGGGGGAACGTGGCACATGCAAACGCCGCACAGCACCAGGAACCCTAAGACTAGCATGCGCACCACCACCAGATCTTCGGGTTTCCGGTGCACATGGTGGTCTTTTCAAGTGCCGGAGAACAAGGAACCCAAGACCAGGTGGCCAATGCACACAGACACACCGGCCAAGTGGTCTTTTGATTTCTGGCACTGCAGTGCATGTGAAGATCAGGTGGCAGGTGCACATGCATGTGCCAGAAACCAGGACAGGAGCTGGTGATGGCACACGTGCCCCACAGAGAGGGCTCCGTGTGCCACCTCTGACACACTGGCCCTAGGTTCACCATTATGGGTATAGAGTATAAATCCTTCCATTCCCCAGCATCCAGAGCCGAGGTGGCGCAGTGGTTAGGGTGCAGTACTGCAGGCCACTTCAGCTGACTGTTATCTGCAGTTCAGCGGTTCAAATCTCACCGGCTCAAGGTTGACTCAGCCTTCCATCCTTCCGAGGTGGGTGAAATGAGGACCCAGACTGTGGGGGCGATATGCTGACTCTGTAAACCGCTTAGAGAGGGCTGAAAGCCCTATGAAGCGGTATATAAGTCTAACTGCTATTGCTATTGCTATCCAGCCAGAGCTAAAGAAGCTTCTTGGATGAGAATTGAAACGTCTTCAAAGAAAAATAAGAAAGTCCAGGTGGCCTCCTAAAAAAAATCAACTTACTATTCAAGTCATTAGGAAGAAATCCAGTCCTTTCTTACTTTGCAATGCAAACATGTGCAGTTCTTGGGAAACCTATGAATTAATCCAGAGAGTTATGGTCCATATTCAAACAATTCTTGGAAATACTGAACTCTTTTATTATTTCCCTTAGCAGACTATAACTCTGTGAAATTGATCTTAATGTCATTGGGGTCTCGTAATCTTGGAGGTGACCTCCACAAAAAAATGAGTTCCAAAAGGCTCTTTTGAGTCGAATATAATTTGTGGCAACTACATGGATATATCGATATAATTTTCTTGGCAACAACACAGAAGTGGCCTGCCATTGGCCTCTTTGGGGGGGGGATTTTTTTTTTTTTTCAACTCTCCAGCCTAGGACCTGATAGAGTTGAAAATGAAATAAGATATATGGGGTCCTTCTATGCCTCCCTGGGCATAGAACTAAGGCACAAAAACAGACAGTGAAATTGTGGTGGTACATTCACAGCGTGACCTCTGAAAATGATTTTGTGGCAAACTCATCTGGTATCAGATTGATGTCAATGGATCCTAGCTTGAGCATACTCAGTCAGCAAATATGTATTGACATTGAACGGGTTCAGGTCTCCGGAGCAGATGAAATGCATCTAACTGTATCGAAGGGAATTCTTGATGGAACTTGCTGAAACTTGGTGTGTTCTCTATGAGGAATTGTGCAAAATGGGGAAAGTAACAGATGAACGAATATTACTAATAAATGGTTGATGTTGTTGCCCCTCATTTCGAGCAAAAGAGTGGATGGCGAGGACTACATTTTAGCCCTTGGTATTAGGAAGATGCTAGAGTAGATCGTAAACTGATCGTTTCAGTGGTGGGATTCAAATAATTTAACAAGCGGTTCTCTGCCCTAATGACCATCTGGGTAGGTGGGGCTCGGTGGTCATGTGACTGGGTGGGCGTGGCCAACTCAAGGTCACTCAGGTCGATGGGCGCTTCACCTTAGCTGTTACAATGTAACAAGGGTTAACCAGAGAGGCAGTTTCTGTAAGCAGGTCAATAAAGATTAGGCTAGAAACAACACCAGAATGTTTCCTTCCTGCCTTCCTTACAGGATTAGCTCTGTAAAGTGGGAAAAAACAAAAGGAGATTTCTTCCAACAATCGGTTCTCTGAACTGCTTAGAAGTTACCAACCGGTTTTCCCGAATAGGTGCGAACTGGCTGAATCCCACCACTGGTGTGTTTGTCGAATTAATGCAATATTTTTGTGGTTTTGTTTTGCTAGAGTAACTTTCTCGGGATTTTGTGACAGACATTAGAAGCAATTTACCTTAGGAGTGGCGCAGTGACCTAGAGGGGGAGCTCTCGCCTCACAATCAGGAGACTGTGAGTTCGATCCTAGGTAGAGGCAGATATTTCTCTCCCTCTGGGCACACTGAGAATATATCTCAATGCTGAAGAAAACTCTGCTAGCTCCATTCATTGCTCAGACCCCACCCTGCAAGGTATTATGGGGTCGTTAAATGAAGATGATGATTAGAAGCAACTTACTTTGATGACAGCAAAGCATTTGACAAATGACCTATGACATTTTGACTGTCAAATTAATTGCGTATGGACAGGATGGCATGTCTATTTGGCGGGACCACAGCTTCCTCGTAAAATAGACTCAAATAATGTTCAGCAATGAATTCTCATGTCACTGAAATAAGTTAGTAAGTAGAATTCAAAATGTTTCTGGGTTGCATGAACAACTGGAGTAAATAAGTTTCAAACTGAGAGTAGATACTGAAATAGTTAATATTCTAAAAGAAACAAAATTTAAAGCAGTTTTAGTATGCTAGAGAAATGGGCAGGTAGAAACAGAACAAAATTTTAACAGACAAACACAATGTTTCAAACAGACAGTAACAGAGGTGGGTTCCTACCAGTTCACACCTATTTGGTAGAACCGGTTCATCAAATCTACCGAACCGGTTAGAAGAGGTTCCACCAGTGGACCCGGAAAGCAGGCCACACCTACAGAAGAGGCTCCAAAATTTTTTGAAACCCACCACTGGTCCTTGGATATGATTATTCTACACTATCATGCTCATATTTATAAAACTCAGTGCCTCTGTGAAAGGTAAGGATGACAACTGCGTTTGTGGTGCAATCAGAACATTGCGTGTGTTGAAGTTGTTTTAACGCAAACCAAAGATGCCTTTTAAAAAACAAGTTTACATCATATTCTTTTGCATGCCAGTGCTGTGTGTGAGATAATTTAAGGTGGTTCTGACAAGTGTCATCGGCATCTTCATATCTGGTCACATGGGCGGCAAGCCACTCCCATCCAGTCACATAGGCGGCAAGCCACTCCCACAAAGGAGGCCGCACCCACAGAGTAGGTTTGAACAATTTTTGAAACCCACCCCTGGACAGTATGTACAAAATTAGGTGGGATAGCTAATATCAGGGGTGGGTTGCTGCCGGCATTACTTCCGGTTTCCTATGTGTGTGCGTATTTGCACATAAATTAGGTCCGTGAATGCACAAAATGTTAAAAAATGAAAAAAGAAATAAATTTGTGCAATGAAAATCAAGATGGTGACACCATAGGAGAACCAGTTCGGGGGTGTGGCAGACCTGGGTCGCTGCCGTTTCCAGCAATCCAGGCCGCCAAGTTAGTACCCGTTCAGCCGAACCAGTCCGAACTGGTTGGAACCCACTCTGTGGCTAATATTCCAAAAGAAACAAAATTCAAACCATTTTGACATGTTAGAGGCATGAGCATCTCTTGAGGGAGATGATGGGCAGTTCAGAAAAACAAAGAAACAAAGAAAGAAATAATTAATGAAATTTTAACAGACAAATGGAAAGTTCTTCGCCTAGAGAGAAAAAAATAGTCAAATGTTCAGTTTTAAGGCTGAAAATGCCCAACTTAGTTCCTGCAGAAAGTATTTGAAGAATTTGAGTCAGCAATATGATCTGGCTAATAAACCGGAAAATGCAATTTTAGGCTCCATCAATAGAAATACAATTTGCAAATCACCTGAAATAATAGCTCCATTAGATTTGTATTGGCTAAACCTTACCTTAAGCACTGTCCAATGCTGGGCACATTACGAAAGATTCAGAGAATTAGGAACACTTAGAATTAGAAGCCAATGGGGATAAACAGGGGAATGGAAATTACAGGTCAGTTTAATCACGAGAGAGACCTCTGTTCTGATAACTCTGCATTGCTGGTTATGTCTCCAGTGAATGCATTAGAGGTTCTCTACGGTTCACCGACAAATGTGCGCCCGTCAAAAGCGCGCCGACAAAACCGCGGCGAGAAAACAGCGAGGTCGAAATTGTGCACACAGAAGCGTGCGAATAAATGCGTGCCGACGAAAGTGCGCCATCAACAAACAACACGAGAAAACGTAATAACCCTAACCCTAACCCTAACCCTAGCCCTAGCCCTAACCCTAACCCTAACCCTAAACCTAAACCTAAACCTAAACCTAAACTTAACCCTTACCTTAACCCTAGTCGCGCTTTCATCAGTGCGCATTTATCGGCGCGCTTCTGTCTGCGCGATTTCGACCTCGCTGTTTTCTCGCCGCAATTTTGTCAGCACGCTTTTGACAGGCGCGCATTTGACAGGTCACGGTTCTCTACTAGTTCTTTCAACAAGAAGTTATGTATGACTGTACTTTTCAAATAGTTTTTCTTATTTTAGAGGGCAGAAACTTTTTTGCCTGCTCCACAAGCTATTTTGGGGGCACTTCTAGTCATAATTTGCTGTGCTAGTACAGCTATTCCCTTGCAGCATCAATCAAGGATGGAGCTCACTCATTATTAATAGCTCCCTCTTGTTTCATTCCTCAGTTCTATGGCAGTGTTTCTCAACTCTAAGATACATGGACTTCAGCTCCCAAAATTCCCCAGCCAGCAATGTACTGTGTTTGTCCCATAGGCCAGATTTGGAGTGTCAGCCTGGGTGAAAGTGGGCAAACACACCATTTTATTGGTTGATGCTTCCCATTGGATGTTGGCTTCATCTAGGATCTATGAATTAAAACTGACTCTGCCCTAATGGATCATTTGACCAACATCTCATTGATCCAGCATTCTGTAATGCATCTGGATTTGTTGCTTAGATGTTCTCCATCCAAAGCTTCCCCTCCTGTTCGGGTTTCTCTTTGTCAGTTGACATTTTATCTAGAAGCTCAGAAGTTTAAGAGTTTAAGAGTAAGAAGTCTATAATAATATTCCCAATAAAATACAGTGTAGAATAGAATGAAATTTGGTAAATGTAGCCAACGGTACATAGGTAATATGATGCGAGGGAAATAGATTAATACTATCAATTGTGGATAATTAACTAAGTGAAATGTTTACTATATAAAATTGAATTTGAGGATATATGTTATCGAGAGTAAAAAGAATAATAGATGGAAATGTTATGTTAAATCTGATAAATTTGGAGAGACAATAAGGGCATGGTTTATATATTAAGAAGAAATTAAAGTTAAGCGGGAAAGAAAATAAGATGACTGAAATGTGAAATGAAAATATGACGTAAAATGAAATAAATGAAAAATAAAATGAAGTTAAAATATGTAACAAAAATATAAAAAAACTTTGTTTAACATAAAAATACAGTGTGAAATTACAGTACTGACTGTGAACATGCACTGCTTGTTGGTGATAACATTACAAATCAGATCGAAACTGATGAAGCTAGACGGCCATATCTCATCTCTGTGATCTTGTTGGGAATAGCTGGAGAAAGAGCACATACTGATGGCTGATAGAGGTGGCCTCGCAACCCTCAACCTCTGCCCTACCTTCCTGATTTATGAGTTACAGAGAACTTCCCAATGCCACCAACCATTTACCCGTCTGGAGGAAAGAAATGCCTTGCTCAAAGGCCTCACTGCCTTTGCCGCAGAGCAGAGCCGCCCTCCGTCGGGAGGCCAGCTATATATATTGATATATATCACAGTAATGATGTATTTTATTGTCTCATGTAATTTACAAACTTAAAAATGGGAGGTGAAAGGGCCTCATAAGTGGAATAGCCTGGGGCCTCTTTTCATCTAAATCCGGCACTGCCCACGTGACATGGCCAAAGTAGGTTTTTTTCTTCCAGTGACATGTCTGGTGTTATGTCTTTCAGTAGCTCCTTTTCTGTCCAAGGAGAAGTTACTATGTTACAAGCTGAAAAAATGAATTGGAATAAAAATAGTATTGCGACCAATGTAATCATGACACAACAATGCAAAATGAAATGTAATTTAAGACCATCAATCTTCTACCTGATTTCTGTTAGATGTATGGTATTGTACTCCTACATGGTATATGGACCCTTCACCAAAGTTATGAATGCTACTTTTAAGATTACAGCAACAGAATTTTGCAATTCTGAACGCAGCTCCCTTCTGCCTGGCTCTCCAGCTCCATGAGCACTGCAGATGGTCGTGTCTCAGAGATTTACTTAAATTACATTTCTGCCTTGGATTCAGATTTCTTTTGTTTGATTGTTGTCTTAGTTGTGGCTGTTCTTCCTGTTCTTCAACGTCCTTTTTTTAAGTCCTTTTAAAAAAATTTATAAGTATTTTGAATACAGTGTATTGTCCAGGCCACACACACACATACACAAATTACTTACAATAATACAATTACTTACAAATTACATTAATTTTAAATTCCTCTCTCTCCCTCCGACCCACATACCTCTCCCAGCTGTTTCACAGAGGATTTCAACTCTGCTCTTGTCTGCCATGATGAAAATGTAAAAATGTAAAAGGAAAAAGGCAAGAGCTGCTGAGGTCAGGCTGGGTTAGCTGCTGCCAGAGTCCCCAATGGATGACTCTGCTTAACTGCTTAAAAAAGCCTCTAAAAACGCCCTCTACAGGAGAAGGCGAGAGAACCAAGTGCCTCATCTACATAAGGAATTTTTCGGCTTTTAACCCTTGCTTAACTCTGCTCGAGTGATCATGAAATCAGACTAAATGAGGCATGTGGTTCTCTTGCCTCCTCCTGTAGAGGGCGCTTTTTTAGAGGCTTTTTTAAACAGTTAAGCACTAAGCAGAGTCATCCACTGTGACTCTGGCAGCAACTACCTCAGTCTTTTTCCTTTTAATTTTTTTTTCTTTTCATGATGACAGTGGTTAGGCTCTGCCTCCCCTGCCTCCCCTGACTGCACGTCACTGGTCCAGGCATACCATTTTACAAAAGAAAAAAAAGAAATAGTAACATGTGTACTGTTAGTAATAGTGATAATACAACAAAATAATTCTAACCATATTTATAATTATATTAGCTTATTTTTAATCCAATTGATTATATTAGCATAAAGGTAATATGTGCTAGTCGTTCCTGAATCCAGGGGGCGGTGCTCATCTCCATTTCAAAGCCGAAGAGCCAGCGCTGTCCAAAGATATCTCGGTGGTCATGTGGCCGGCATGACTAAATGATGAAGGCACATTCCAAAGGTCCCTATTTTTTCTACTTGCATATTTACATGCTTTCGAACTGCTAGGTTGGCAGAAGCTGGGACAAGTCACGGGAGTTCACTCCATTACACTGCGCTAGGGTTTGAGCCGCCGAACTGCCGACCTTTCTGATTGACAATCTCGGCTTGTCCCTCTTTATATTAGCATACTTACGGTTATTCCCATTATAATACCCATTAGAGCTGGTACAATATTTCATGGTTTTAATTTACCCATCCTTCATCCTCACAAGCTATATGACCCATGGATGGCCAATATGGGGCAGCTGATGATATCAGAAAGCCTTTCCAGGACTTACTTGCTATAAGAGATGTTATGATGTTAGGGCTTCCTAGGATTCAGGAGAAAATGCCACTAACTTCAAAGCAGATGCTTTAATCCTGCACAAGTGTGATTGTGTGTTATCAGAACCACTGGTTAGGAAATTTGGCAGATTGACTGGAAGATAGAACCAGACATACTGCGGCCTTGCTCTTGTTTTTAAGAAGTTAATTCTCAGAGAGGAAGCCAATTATTAATTCATGTAGCTTCTAATGTCTGTTTTCTTTCCCAATTAAAACCCATCTGTTTCATAGGATTTAGTGTGGCATATCAAACGTGATGTTCAAAGAAGCTGTTTCACACACACAGGATGTGAATAATCTAATGAAAGCAGGCTGCATATGCTTAATTTTCTACTTCAGTTACTAATCTACCAAGGTTTGTGGGCTCTTGGTGAACTGACAGTGATTAATCTTGTTAAATACTGCTCTGTTATTATAATTAATAGATACTTGCTATTTCATTTTGATTCGTGAAAAACAGAGTCAGTCCTAAGATAAGGGACCATAAACAAGCTCAGGGAAAGGCAGATTTTTGCTTGTCTCCTTCCCTTTCAACCTGCCCAGTCGAAAGAGACTTTCCTCTCTTTCAATCTTATTGCCAAGGAAGACTTTTGAGTCTTCACATTGACTTTCTTTAGTGGGTTACGGAACAGGACTCCAATGACTGAAAGATGAGAGAAAATAATGGGAAAATTATCATTTCTTTCCATTCAGTTTTAATTGACCATTTAGTTTGGTTGCTTCAGAGATTTTAAATAGATACATATGCATATGTCTCTGTATATACGTATAAGTAAGAGTGCCCTGGCTTTTAGAGTTTCTATGGCAAAATACATATTATTATCTCTTGGCAGTCTTTGCCTTTCATCTGCTACCGTAGGAGAGAAAATATTTCGGCAAAAAAATCCAATATAAAATGTTTCTTACTTTTGTGAACACAGCATATTTTTTAAAATGCTCTCCCCTGCCGGCAGTTCTGAAAAACAGAGTAAGGAGGATTAATGGCATCTGTGCTTGACAGCGTAGAAATGGTGTTACGGCAGTATTGTACCTAGTGGTCGTATTCTTGCATCCACACATAATCTGAAAATATTCCCTGCTTGCTTCCATGTTCATTAGGATACTGATGCTCCATTGATGGGCACTATAGAATACACCCAGAGCCCACATACATACTGTTTACACAGGTAATACACACACATACTTGTACAAACACAGAATATGCACAGTTGTATACACACAGAATGTACCCAGAATATGTAACACTTTTCTACATGCAGAACACACACACACACACACACACACACACACACACACACACTTATCTACAGATAAAATGTACAAAGTACGTGCACGCCCACATGTGTGTACACAAAGAATATGCACACACCTGCATACACATTACAGAGGTATCAGTGGTGGGTTTCAAATTTTTTTAGAACCTCTTCTATAGATGTGGCCTGCTTTGTGGGAGTGGCTTGCTGGCCATGTGACTGGGTGGGAGTGGCTTGCTGGCCATGTGACTGGGTGGGAGTGGCTTGCCAGCCATGTGACCGGGTGGGCGTGGCCAACTTGTAAAATGTGGTGAAACTCACTTAACAACGCTCTTGCTTAGAAACCAAAATGTTGGCTCAGAAACTCTGGCATTTGAAGGACGCAAGTCTTAAAGCTGCCAAGTTACAAGACTCTTGCACTCCTAACCCTTTAGAAAAAAAAAACACCCTGGGGTGTTCAAACTTGACAGCTTTAAGATTTGTGGACTTCAACTCCCAAAATTCCTCCTCTCTCTCTTCATCTTGATGATGTGCGGATGGGCAGGGGGGAGGGAGCTGGAACCGGTTCTAAATGGCACGGTAGATTTGTGGAACCTCTTCTATAGAAGAGGTTAGAACTGGCAGGAACCCACCCCTGAGAGGTATGCAGCTGGTTCGGACCGGTTCGGGTGAACTGGTAGCGGGAATTTTGAGTAGTTCGGAGAACCAGCAAATGCCACCTCTTGTTGCTTCCGCCCTTCTGCCCCTGTCGTTCCCTGTGCTATATTCCCTTGTTTTTTAGCTCAGCTGATTCGCATCTGAGCTAAAAAACAGCTCAGCTCACCAGCGCTGACACTGAGGGCATTTGTTGAGTGCTGTGCGTGTGCACTCTTATAGAACTTGTAGGAAAAGATAAAACACACAAAATACACACACAAACATTTTACAGCTGTGTGAAAAAGTCCTGCACGCTTTACGGTTTACAGTTTACGGCTTATGACATTTTTTGGATAGGCCATTGATTTTATGATATTTTATGCTAACTGCTATGCAAATATTATTATATTTAAATAAATACTGGTGGTTTTTAAGTGAAAAACATAAGCTTTTTGCAATGTGGTGCTGTTTGGATGGGGATGGTGAATTTTCTTGCATGCTTACAATGACTATGAAAACAGATTAACTGATGCATACCCAGTGGCATACGTGTTGCAATTACTAAGGCCGACGCTAGTGTTTTGTTAACATTTTTATTGTTTGTGGCCCTGAAAAGGATCATTTAGGTAACCAAACAAGGTGACTAATATGAAATTGGCCAGCCCTTATTGCTTATTACCAGGTGGCATCGCTTCGGCATAGACTGTATAAGCCTTTGCACGTGATCTTTGGTGACAATGTGGTGCCAGGCTGCAATAATGGATTCAATCAGCTCCTGCTTGGTCTGCGGATGCTTCTTGCTTATTTTGTAACCAATCTTGGCCCACAAGTTCTCCATGGGGTTCAAATCTGGGCTCTGAGCTGGTGAATCCAGGAGTCAAACACCATGCTTCTTCAACCACTGCTGGATGGATTTGGCTCGATGACAAGAAGCATTGTCATCCTGGAAGTAAAAGTCCTTCCCTACAAGTTGCTGAGCTGAAGGAAGCATGGTCTTTTCCAGGACTTCAACATGCTGCTTGGAATTCATGATTCCCTGCACGATTTGTATCCGACCAATACCAGAAGCAGCGATACAGCCCCAGATCATCACGTGCAATGGATGCTTCACAGATAGATTCAGGCAGTATGGCCTAAATTCTTCAGCTGTAAATCTTCTGACATACTTATTGCACTGATTCCCACTCAAGTAGAAATTGCTCTCGTCACTGAAGATGACCTTGGCCCACTGTTCGTTGGTCCACTTGACATATTTCTTGACCCACCCACATCGCCGAGAGCGGTGAGCATCTGTGAGCAAAGGTTTACCTCGAGCCCTGCAGCCTTTGAGCCCTCTGGGAAGTAGTCTGCGACACATTTTGCTTGTGTACACTTTTACATCACATGTTTCACTCCAAATTCTTGTAATCTGAGGTGAGGTGAGCTTCCTGTCAGCCATCGAAATGCGTTGGAGAGCCCAATCTTGCTGTTTTGTCAACTTTCTTAGTCTTCCAGAGCAGAGCCTGTCGTCAACTGAACCAGTTATTTGGTATTTTCCAACCACTCTGCTCACTGTGGTGCGACGACATTTCACTCTCTTGGCTATTTCTGTACAGGAATAGCCCTCTTCATGAAGCACAATGATGCGATGCCGCGGCTCAGTACTGGCGAAAGCAAAGGCCTTCAACCTTGCCCGCAGCCATAGCTAAATTAAATTTCTCGATGCTTTTCATGCCTATTTATTGTCAGAGAGTATGACAACATTGATTGGCTCATAGATTTAGCCTCTGTGCATTTTGATTGGTCAGCCAAAGCTCACTGCTGATTGGCTACTTTCGATCCTAACATTCTCAAAAATTCAAGTTGTGCCTGTTTTAGCACATAAACTCACTCCAAACCTTAAAAAGACTTATAAAGCCCTTCATGGTATTGGACCTGGGTACTTGAGAGACCGCCTGCTGCCAATTACCTCCACCAGACTGATTAGATCCCACAGACTAGGCCTCCTCCGAATTCCATCCGCCGGCCAGTGTTGACTGGCGACTACCCGGAGGAGAGCCTTCTCTGTGGCTGCTCCGACCCTCTGGAACGAGCTCCCCATGGAGATTCGAACCCTCACCACCCTCCAGGCCTTCCGCAAAGCCCTTAAAACCTGGCTGTTCCGACAGGCCTGGGGCTAAAGAACTGTTGCCCCTATCTCAAATGGTATGATTGTTGCGTTTTAAATTATGTATTGTTTGTGTTGTTGTTAAATTGTCTGTATCCCCCTTCCCTGGTTTGAGTTGTGAGCCGCCCTGAGTCCCCCTTCGGGGGGAAAAGGGCGGCATACAAATGAAATAAACATTCAAACATTCAAAACATTTGGTTATATTAATAAAAATTATGCATCTACAGAAATTTTCATTAAAGTACTAATTTTGTGTGGTTTCTATGAGTGAAAAGTTGATTAAACATGTAATACAGAATAAAACTGAAAGCGTGCAGGACTTTTTCACACAGCTGTATGTGCATGCACACACAGAGATGGGGGAAGAGAGAGAGGGAGAGAGAGAGAGAGAGAGAGAGAGAGAGAGAGAGAGAGAGAGAGAGAGAGAGAGAGACTGCAGTGAAGCTCTCCATTATTCTCTTGGGAAGCCTTCCTTTGTACAAGTAACATTAACATTGCTTTGCTTTTGGCAGGAAATCCTCCCTTACCTGGCAGTTTCAAAGTCTAATCATGCCTTTAGAAAGGAAGCAGCTGGGGACCTCCCGCACCAAGTACAGAGGATGGCACAGTCGGTAATCACTTCTGCAGCACACAGAGCAATCAGGCAGGCCTCTCCCTCCTTCCCTCTTTCTTCTCCTTGTGTTCGCCACCGCAGCTGTGAATAGTTTGCAAAGGTATATTGCACAATCTAGCACCCCTCTGAAAAAAGTTCACAGCTTATCAGGAAAATAGCGGTAACAGTATGTGAAATGCCGGAGACAGGCAAGGATAAATAATTCCATCAAGTTTCGTTTCGGAGGTGGGGGGGTCCTTGGTGCTCTCTGAGCTTGGTTGTTTTCTGGTAGACGTAGATGAAACTAGCACTGATGATGTTACCTACTTTGAGCCATGAAAAGTGTGCAAGAAAACAACCGAGCTCAGAGAGCACCCTTCATGTCAACCCTCAAATGTACAAATACACTCAACTTTATTGGTCAATTAGTTTGTCTCATCGCTCGCATCTTCCCAAACTCTGAGGTCCATCCCACTGCAGTTCCTCACTCATTTGCAAATGTATTTTAACTAATACTTTGCACGTTACCTTTTAATATTTAGGAATGTCTATGCATTTCCAGTTTTATTTCAGGACATCCAAATGTTCTGTGTGACCTTTTGCCTAACTCATGCAATCCATGTTCCCTAATGTATTACGGTTGGTGGCACAGTCAACCAGATATTTAGACTGCATTTCACATTTTTATCTCCCCCATCCAGTCCTCCCAAGGACCTGGGATAGGCAGATGCTGTTGTTTAAAGTCAGCTGTTGTAAGCTTTTTCCAAGAAAAGCTGCCTTTTGATGAATTGACCGGTGTTAATTTTGTCAGTGCTGATGGTGTTCAAATGGTGCTCAGGATGTTTTGAGATTTGTTGGGAGTATACTCCTAGTGTCGGGTAGGCAATATATATCTTTATACAACAAGAAATGGCTGTTGTTGCTTTAAATGAGTGGATGTACTTAACAACTGTAATTAACTTTACTATAAGAAGGAGTCAAGAGAGCTCACTCTCTCTCTCTGCTTGTCCTATGCTTGATGACTTGATGACTGGAATGTGAACTGTGACTGTAAGCTATTGTTTGTTCTTTGAATTGTGTTTGGACTAATATCTACTATCACTGCTTGTGAAGCAATTATCAGTAGTAAAGCTACTTGTTTTTACTAGCAGTGTCTGAAACTCTATTTGTGTGTTTCTCCTAGCAACATTCTTTTTCTCTAGCTGTACATTCCTCTGCACTACTTTCTGTCTCCCAATGGAGGTACCCCTAACAAGATTGCACAAGATTGCACCTATTACCACCCCTGCTGAGCAATGATATAAGCATGCAAGCATATCCATCCGTGAGCAGTGATGGCAATGAAACAAGATTTCTTCTTTGCTGCCATTGTACCCTTACCTTTCCCCATATTTATAAAAATGCAGCTTTTTCACCAAGCATTTCTTCATTAATTATTATTTTTATTTTTATGTTGGCCTTATGGATATGGATTGAGAGTCTTTCTATAATTAACTAATTTTCCCAGTAACAAACTTTCATGTACTTAATTAGTATTCTTAGATGAATGTAGAGTGTTTGAGTGTATTTTATTTCAGATTGTAATCCATCTAACAGCAAGTTCTTATGGTTCAGCAAAATGACATGCAGTTTGGATTGAACCCATATTGATATATCTATGTTGTGGCCCATCAGGAGCCATTGGAGCTGCCACCAGACTCTGACAGTGAGGGACCCTCTGAGTCAGCTCTGGAGGATGTGGAGGACCCTGGACAGGGTTCTGACGCCGAGCAGGGCGCAGAGAGGCTGGTTGGCCACCAGGAGGCACCTGAGCCTTGGACCAGTGGGGAGGAGACAAGAGAGAGTGAGCCGGAAGCCAGTAGTGAGTTGTTCCTGGATGCACGCCATCGAAGAGCTAATAGGCGTCAGGAACAATTACGCAATTACAGGAGGTGATGGCACTCAGCTCTGTGGTCATTAGGCTCCTCTGCAGACTATAAAAAGACTACTTGGGCACACGCCCCTCTTTGCAGAAGTCAACACAGAATCGAATGTCGGAGAACATTGTTATGAGCTTGGCAGGCTGGATTGCTGCCAAGCCTTATCTGTGTTTATTGCTGCCCAAGCTTGTCTGTGCTGGGTTGCTGCCAAGGACCTGTTTGTTAATTAAATGCCGTAATTTATCTCTGGCTCGGAGTGTGCTTTGGTGTAGAACGAGGGGGGTCAGAACATATCTATATCTAATATTTTTAAAGTGCAATTAGCTTATGGTTTTTGTGTTTTGGATATGGGGTGGGGAAAGAAGAAAAAAAAGCAGAACAGATTAATCATCCAAGGAAAATTGAAATCTAGGATTTGCCCGTTCCAAAGAAACTATGATGCTATTACAGTACACATGTCTCATCTTCTTGCCAGCTCTTAATATGTGGGACTTATGAAGCTAAGTGGAATTGTACTAACAGATTAACAGAGTTGGAAGGGACCTTATAAGACATCTAGTCCAACCCCCCACTCAAGCAGGAGACCCTACACTATTTCTGACAAATGGCAGTCCAATCTCTTCTTGACAGTCTCAAGTAATGAAGCTCCCACAACTTCTGAAGGCAAGATGTTTCATTGGTTGATTGTTCTCATTGTCAGAAAGTTCCTCCTTATTTCTAAATTGAATCTCTCCTTGGTCAGTTTCCATCCAATATTCCTTGTCTGGCCTTCAGGTGCTTTGGAGAATAGCTTGACCTTCTCTCCTCTGTGACAACCCCTCAAATATTGGAGGACTGCTATCATGTCTCCCCTAGTCCTTCTCTTCACTATACTAGCCATGCCCAGTTCCTGCAACTGTTCTTCATATGTTTTAGTCTCCTAATCTCTCTTTTCTTCTTCACCCAACATCTGGAAAGCATGTGATCCCCCTTTTCTGTTCAGAACCTCCAAGGCATGTGATCCTGTCCACCATTAAACCATCTTTCCAAGCAGCCTCCATGTTTCCAGTGTCTTTTTCCCCACTTGGAGCTGAACACAGATGGACATTTCTCTCAAGAGTATAAAACTATTGGTCAAATGTGTGAAGGAGTATACTTTCACCTCTGTTTATTGGTTGCTTATCCAGATGTTCCATGTTTGAAGGAGCCAATTTATTTTATTGGCAAAAGGCACAGTCTCTTTAAAGGAAATGATCCAGTAGTGGGATTCACCGTGACCCGTCAAAACTGCGCTCGACAAAACCGCGCTCGACGAAAGCGTGTACCTGACGTCATCAGTAGCGCGATGAAAAAAATTAAAAAATAAATTAAATTAAAATTAAAATAAAATTAAAGCAAGCCGATTCACATAAAGGTAAGGGTTAGGTTTAGGGTTAGGTTTAGGATTAGGTTTAGGGTTACGTTAAGCGTTAGGGTTAGGTTTAGCGTTAGGTTAAGGGTTACCGTTAGGTTTAGCGTTAGGTTAAGGGTTAGGTTTAGGGTTAGGTTTGGGGGGGTTAGGGTAAGGTTTTCGCTTTAATTTTAAATTTACCGCTCACAGCGTGATGTTTTCGTCGCGCTGTGATGACGTCACGTACACGCTTTTGTCGAGCGCGCTTTTGTCTACCCCGGTTTTGTGGTGGAACCGGATTCACCCAGTTTGCACCTATCCGGGCGAACCGATTCTTAACTTTCTAAGAGATTCAGAGAACTGGTGGTTGGAAGAAATCTTCTTTTGGTTTATTTCTGCTTTACAGGGCTAATCCTGTAAGGAAGGCAGGATGGAAACATTCTGGTGTTGTTTCTAGCTTAATCTTTATTGCCCTGCTTATAGAAACTGCCTCTCTGGTTAACCCTTATTACATTGTAACAGCTAAGGCGAAGCGCCCATCAACATGAGTGATGTTGAGTTGGCCATGCCCACATGGTCACAGGACCATAAGCTCTGCCTACCCATCTGGTCATTAGGACAGAGAACCGGTTGTTAAACTATTTGAATCCCACCACTGAAATGATCATATTGCTGAATAAAGCAGCTTTGCTTTTGGGCTGCTATTCCCATTTTAGCCAACTGAATCCAGACCATTCAATTCCTTAAATTCGTAAAAAAAGCAATTTTCTGTCTGATCTGGGAGCCTGAGAGTGTCTCCTTCAACAATTCTATATTATAAGCATCCCTTTACATTTCCCATAGATTTGGCATATGTAATTCATACTTTCCAGAGTAACCAGGTAGAATAAAGGCAAATTCAAACAAGAAATGCTGTTTCTAATGGCTAACTTTTGAGTCTTAGATCTTAACATATAGCAGCCATTCCTGTGGTAGAACAAAGTACTTGCTTTTCTTTGTTGATCTATGTTTAAATTTTGGCAATCAATTATTTAATAACCAATAATAAAACTTTCAAATGCCTTTCGGTCGAGCAAATGTTTCCAAGAAGACCTATGGAACATATTAGATTACATAACATGAATTTGCCCATGAATAAACACATTTTCTTTCATTATTAGAGCAGACTTCGGAGGTTTGTTAGCAGGATCCACGCTGACATTTCATAGGAATCAGAGCAGTTATTATTTGGAGAAATGAAATAAAGTGTGCCATGGAACAAGAAAGAGAATAGTTGTTGAGTTAATGATAAATACATTATGCAAGGCATTTTTGCCCTGCCTTAGAAGGTAGAACAAACTTCTAACACTTTTCATTCATATCTGCATTAGGTGTCATTATCTGCATTTCCAGACTGATGAATTAAAATATTAGAACCACTATAATGCATCAGATATGCTGCCCTAATAGCAAATTATATTTAAAAAGCTACAACGGCATTGAAAAAAGTGACTTACGACCATTTTTCACACAACCATTGTGTTGTGGCCTAGCAGGAGCCGTTGGAGCTGCCATCAGACTCTGACAGCGAGGGGCCCTATGAGTCGGCTCTGGAGGATGTGGAGGACCCTGGACAGGATTCCGACTCCGAGCAGGGTGCAGAGAGGCTGGTTGGCCACCAGGAGGCGTCTGAGTCTTGGACCAGTGGGGAGGAGACAAGGGAGTGTGATCTGGACGTCAGCAGTGGGGAGGAGCCAAGGGAGTTGTTCCTAGATGTCCGGCACCGGAGAGCTAATAGGCGTAACTTATTGCAAAATAAGTTTTCCCATTCTTTTTCTTCTCCCTCCCCCCCTTCCTCCCTCTCTCCCTCCCTCCCCCCTCTCTCAAACAGACAGGTGCACAAGAGAAGTTGTATCCCAGATCAGGAGGCGGGAGAATCACGTGCCTCCTTTGCATATGGAATTTTTGGCCTTTTAACCCTTGCTTAACTCTTAAAAGGCGAAAAATTCCTTATGCAAAGGAGGCCCATAGTTCTCTTACCTCCCCCTAAGCAGACTCAAAGTCACTGTGACTTGGATTCTGGCAGCAACTACCTTGGCCTTTTTAGTTATTTTAAAAATTCTTTCCTTTTCCTCATGAGACTGGTGAGGCCTCGCCTCCCCTGCCTCCAGTGACTGTACGTCCCTGGTCATCAGGATATATATATTCATTTCAGCACTCTCTTTTAAAAATAAAAAAGGCTCCCTCTTCTTTTAAGGAACAAAGGATGAGAAAAAGCGATGTCAAGATGTCTTCCACAGAAGTTATTTTGACCAGTCTAGAAATTACCTGCTCTGACTGAAACACAACAACAACTTTCAAAAATTGTCAGCTTAAATCTGCATTGGAGTTAGGGAGACATTAAGGAAAGGTCCTTAACGCACCAACATATATTTTCCTGGGACTTGTGTCACTAATCATAGAGACCCAGAAAAATGGCATGATTTCTTTAACAAGATGCCAAACATGCCTACACCCCGCCTAAAGTTCTTTATGGATCTCAATAGCCGTGCAACCCTATCATTTGGTAAAACCCCCAGAAGCCTCAGAAAAGCAATTGAATTTGCAAAACATTTTGCAAGGCTGCGATGCACTTCACAGCTATCGGATTTCATTTATAGCATCAAAGCTTTAATTTGCAAATCAGTTTTAATGAGCTGATTTGAAGTGAAGCAATCATTTGAAGCTTTGCAAAACTCTATTCAGTGTAACTACGGAGAACACTTTTCTTCTAAATTTATTATTTTGGCTGTACCATTAGGATACTTGCATTATGCAAGTGACAGCTATAATATTTAAAAGTAAATATAAGATCAATTTACATACTACTGATTAGCACTTGCATCAAACAAGTAAAGCTTTATTAATTTAAAACATCCATCCTAAACTGCCACCGATTAGGAGGCAAATTTTAATCCCGAGTTTTTCCTATTAGATGGAAAAAATATATTGGATATTTCAAGTATTCAATCTGTGCTGAGTTATATCTGTATCAAATTGTAGATTATTTTGGATAGCATGGAACTAGTTTAGCTATTTTGCAGGAATGAACCATACAAAAATGTTAATTGGTTTCCTTTCTTCTTTCTAGATTATTATTCATTTGTTAAGCAATAAAACAACCATTCCATATTTGTACTATGTTATGCATACATTTTCTACCAATACTTCTAGTGGTCAGAAAGTTTTGGACTATGTGTCACCTAAAAAAATAACCTTTATAAGTCATATGGAGATACTCTTAACAGTAATTCGCATATAATTCACAGTCCATATGGCAGGAAATTTAGAAACATGGCACTCACTGCAGGAATAAGGATGTGCCTTGATTAAAGACTGTAAGAATTAAGTTTCAGTAGATCAAAGGGGTGTTCTGGTTTCTCTTCAGTTTGCACATCAAATGTAGCTTTTTCCAATTCAGATTTCTATCTAATTTAGCATTCTTTCTTACAATGGCTAATCAAATGCCTATAGAAAGCTCAGAAACATGGTTTGAGGAGATTAACATCCTTCTGTTTCTCTCTAGTGCACGGGTGTCAAACTCGTGGCGTCATTTTGCCATCATATGATGTAATTGCAACCTTTTTCCACTTGGCGGAGTTGGGGTGGGTATGGCCTGCATATGACGCATCTGGCCTGAGGGCCGCCAGTTTGACTCCCCTGCACTGGGCTAGTGGGAGATATTTTGTGTGAGTATACAGACATTATATGACAATCTAGAGCAGGGTTGTCAAACTCACAGCCCACAGGATGGATGTGTCATGCGCTGGCCATGCCCACGCCCGGTTTAGTGAAGGGAGAAAAAATACCGATAATGTGATGATGACGTGACGACGTGCGTTTGACACCCCTGATCTAGAATCATGTTCTGACCCCCCTCGTCACCACACCAAAACACTCCAAACCAAAGATACTTTACGGAATTTATTCACAGACAGACAGATCCTTGGCAGCAAACCGGCGCAGATAAGCTGGGGCAGCAATCCAGCACAGATAAGTCTTGGCAGCAATCCAGCCTGCCAAGCTCACAATACTGCTCTTACAACATTAGTTAATGCGTTGACTTCTGCAAAAGGGGCGTGTGCACAAGCATTCCTTTTATAGTCTGGAGAGGACCCTCATTACCACCAGCTGAGTGCAATTACCTCCTGTAATTGCGTAATTGTTCCTTACGCCTATTAGCTCTCCGGTGCCGGGCATCTAGGAACAACTCCCTTGGCTCCTCCCCACTGCTGACGTCCTGATCACACTCCCTTATCTCCTCCCCACTGGTCCAAGGCTCAGGCGCCTCCTGGTGGCCAACCAGCCTCTCTGCGCCCTGCTTGGAGTCGGAACCCTATCCAGGGTCCTTCACATCCTCCAAAGCCGACTCATAGGGCCCCTTGCTGTCGGAGTCTGGTGGCAGCTCCAACGGCTCCTGCTGGGCCACAACAGAATCATATACTTGAGATGAGCAGCCATGGAAACGGAAAGTAAGTAAGTAAGCAAGCAAGCAAATAATAAAATGGTTAGCAACCATTTTGAATGTAGACTTTCTTCAGGCAATTGTGCCACAATATGCATCCCATCACTGACAGAGCAAAATGCATCTTTGTTGTCAACTCTATCCATGGCAGGTGTCATGCAGAAGATATTGTATGCAGAACAAATGTATTCAGCAATATTTTGCACAGAATTAATATTCTTGTACAAATGAGTCTAGCAAAGAGTTTCAAAGGGTTATTTCTTCGTTTGCCTCTTATACCTTCTCTCTTGTATCTCTTGGCGATGATATCGATCAAATAAATAACTCAGCCTTCCTGTTCCTTCTGATTCTCTGAATATTTTTTTATTACTTTCTCCTAACTTGCCAATTCCCTCTGCTAATGTAATGCCCAAATTCATCATGCTGTTGCAGATGACTTTGAGCCAGAGACATGTATTCAATTTCTTTTCATCAAGTATTTTCTGCCATGCATTACAACCCAAATGTTCTCGTTCCTTCTCTCATTTCCTTTGCCGGATCTCTTTCCTTTCAAAAAAGTATTTCTGAAAATGTTTTCTCTCAGTATAGATCGGCTGAGAGTAATTAAGAAATTCTATGTTCTAAATATTTCAGACAAAGTCCTCTGGATGTGACACATCCAGATGTTGCAGAACTGGTCCTACTGCAAGGAGGAATGTCATTTCACTTGAAGTCTGAACTTGAATTTAGTGGTTGTCCGCATACTTTGCCCGAGAACGCTCCCCAAATAAAATCTGGACATTGCTTCTAGCAAGGGTCCAAGCATGACTGAGGCTTTCTCAAGCTGGCACCCTGAAGATATATGCTGGATTCTTCCTACCACAGATCCCATGATGATGAATCTTGCAATCCCACTATATCTGAAAGACATAGAATTGCCCTGGGCAATTATATCTCATACCATGATTGCAACCCTTCCTGAGCTGGTCACTCAATTTTGGTCACTCAAAAACATCACCTATCCATACAAAGTCCAACATCTTTTTGTTTCTCCTTAAGATAAAATATATACAGGCGCCAATCGAATAAAGCGAATAAACCAAAAGATTCCTGAGATATACCCTCTAGAATCACAACATAATCATGAGCCGTGGTGGCACAGTGGTTAGAATGCAGTTACTTCTGGTGAAGTAACTGCAGGCTGCCAGCAGTTTGGCAGTTCGAATCTCACCGGTTCAAGGTTGACTAACTCTTCCATCCTTCCAAGGTCAATAAAATGAGGATCCAGCTTGTTGGGGGCAATAGGCTGACTCTGTAAACCATTTAGAGAAGGCTGTAAAGCACTATGAAGCAGTATATAAGTCTAAGTGCCATTGCTATATACAAGTAGTCCTCAACTTGCGACCACAATTGACCCCAAAATTTCTGTTGCTAAATGAAACATTGGTTAAGTGAGTTTTGCCACATTTTACGTCCTTCCTTGCCACAGTTGTTAAGCGAATCATTACTGTTGTTAAATAAGTAGCCCAGTTGTTAAGTGAATCTGGCTTCCCACTGCTGATCAGAAAGTCACAAAAGGTTGTCCCATTACCTCTTGGGACACTGCAACTGTTATAAAAATGAACCAGTTTGCCAAGTATCTGAATTTTGATCATGGGACCAAGGGGATGCTGCAATGGTCATAAAGTGTGAAAAACGGCCATGAGCCACTTTTTCCAGTGCCATTATAACTTTGAGCCGTCAAAAACTGTTGTAAATCAAAGACTAGCCGTAATACAAAGTTGGCTGCTTGTCTGTTCCAGTGGAAAATTATTCTTGCCTTCACTCCATTTCCTAATAGATGAGACCTACACAGGCAGGTGTTCTGATCCCCCTCGTCCCACACCAAAGCACACTCAGAGCCGAAGATACGTTACGGCATTTAATTAACAGACAGACAGGTCCTTGGCAGCAAACCAGCACCGACAAGCTTGGGCAGCAATCCAGCACAGATAAGCCCTGGCAGCAATCCAGCCTGCCAAGCTCACAATAATGTTCTCCGACATTCGTTCCTGCGTTGACTTCTGCAAGAGGGGCGTGTGCACAAGCAGTCCTTTTAAAGTTTGGAGAGGAGCCTAATGACCACCAGCTAAGTGCAATCACCTCCTGTACTTATGCACTGATCCTGATGCCTATTAGCTCTTCGGTGCCGGGCATCCAGGAACAACTCACTGCTGGCATCCGGATCACTCTCCCTTGTCTCTCCCCACTGGTCCAAGGCTCAGGCGCCTCCTGGTGGCCAACCAGCCGCTCTGCGCCCTGCTCGGAGTCGGAAACCTGTCCAAGGTCCTCCTCCTCCACATCCTCCAGAGCCGACTCATAGGGCCCCTCGCTGTCGGAGTCTGGTGGCAGCTCCAATGGCTCTTGCTGGGCCACAACAGGCAGGTAAGTCAACACCATGGGAATTCCATCGTATCTTCTACTAAAACACAAATGCACATGCACCATGTTCTTCCCCTTTGTGGAACTGGGGTAGGCATGGTCTGCATGGGACACATCTATTCTAATCTCTCTCGAAAAATTACATTTTGCTACCCTTCAGTACAGAAAAACCGTTTGTAGAACAACACGACAAGTACAGCCAGCAAGAAGCTTTTTGTCAGCACCTCTCCATTAGATAATTAGGAAAGAAGACCACGAGACTCCATGCGTGGAAATCAAGTGTACTTTTACTAATTATAAATGATTAAAGGCATAGCGAAGCGAAATCTGATTATTTAGGCGTGAAAGCAATTGATATATAGAATAGCCCATTCCCCTCCCCTTGGCATCACGGTTACAGTCCAATCATAATTCTCTCAAGTGTCAGGTGCGAGATAACTTCAAAAGGCATCACGAAGACGGAATGTTGGTGCCGTTAGTCCTGGCGGGAATCTCCCACGCATGCGTAGTCCGACCAGCAGCTGAACTCCAGAACCTTCCTCCAGACAATGAGTAACCCCTCCCAAATACCATGCCCTCCCTCCCCGTTTCATGGCAGCCGAAGCAACAGCAAAGCAGAGGCTGACACTTTTGTAGTCATAGAGGAAATCAAGGATTTTTCAATTTCCATCACAACCCAAACCAGATTTTCTTTAAAAAAATCAGTAATTTTAGTAGGGGTACAAAATGATGTCTTCCTAAGACCAACGGTCAATATTTTTAATGGACTTCTTATTTTTTTTTTATCTGGTTCACAAAGTTCCAAAAAGTTTTATCGTACCATTTAAGAAATCTTGGCAAATGCCACTCTTGCTGACTCAAGCAGTTATGCTCTTCAATGGTAACAATACCATATTAATCGATCTCCCAGATAGATTTTCCAAAATTAATAGTATGTATTAAGTTGGGTATCAAAGTGCAGCATTATATTTTTGGGGATATTGAATGTTGGAAAGAGAATGTATTTTGAAGAATGGTGATTTGGAAAAGTAGGAGGAAAAATAAACTTTTGCAATCTAGAATGACCGATATTGAAAAGAAAGTTACTTTGAACTTTCGTTAAGAAAGCTTTGTAGGGTAGGTTTAATTCTGAAGGTTCAGAATCCCACCTCTCTCTCTCTCTCACTCTCTCTCTCTCCCTCCCTCCCTCCCTCCCCCTCTCTCTAGTTCATGTTTCCAAAGAGCATCTGAAACAAAATTCAACTCAATGTGGTTGCAGAGCTTCATGGCATCACTGACCAGACCACATTTCCCGTACTATGACTCTGTTTAGCAAAATGATATTAACATCGCTCTCCTGACCTTTCTCATAAACATGGAGAGATCAAGAGGCCACATTCCTTGCTTGCATTCATCCTTATAGGTTGGGAATGCCTGAAGAGGTCTTTCTACTGTTGGAAGAAATATTCATCTGGTTCAGTTCCAAGCCAGGAGAGAGACACTGGAAACATGGAGGGTGATTGGAAAGATGGTTTAATGATGAACAGAACCACCAGCATTCATGGTTCTGGGTAGCTGACCACATGGAGTTGAGAGTGGGGGCTATTTATACCTTCTCTTGGGCTTTGCACTTGAGGTTTCTGTTCCTGTGCAAGAACATGTATTCTATTTGCTGTTTTCAGATAGCAATAGCAATAGCAATAGCAGTTAGACTTATATACCGCTTCATAGGGCTTTCAGCCCTCTCTAAGCGGTTTACAGAGTCAGCATATTGCCCCCAACAATCCGGGTCCTCATTTTACCCACCTCGGAAGGATGGAAGGCTGAGTCAACCTTGAGCCAGTGAGATTTGAACCGCCGAACTGCAGCTAACAGTCAGCTGAAGTGGCCTGCAGTACTGCACCCTAACCACTGCGCCACCTCGGCACGATTCCCATGAGGCCATGTTTGTCTGAGATAAGTTTGGTTGAAGTTTGCTGGGGATGATGAAATGTCCTTAGGAGATTGGGCTTTGCTGCTAGTGGTTTAATCCTATTATGTCCTGGAGGGTCATGTTTTAATCCCATCATCCTGGAGTTGAAGGTCTTTTGTTTTCCCTTAGTGGGCACAAAATATCTGCTGGGTGGGGGAGGAAGATGAGGCTCTGAGTTTTTAAAAAGATTTTTATTTCTCTTTTAGGGGAAATATTTTATCCTGCCTTTTTAAATATTTCTCAAAATATTTCAATTTTCTAGGAGAGAGATGGGTGCTAACTTTCTACACTACCTTTCCGTTATACAATAAAATAATACTATGGCCTGATGGATTTTTTTTTAATGTATTTATAAAACGACTTTGTTAAGAATTTGGCAGACATACTTAAAAGGCCAATTAAGAAGGTAGACTAAATCATGAAGCTCTCACTTTTGAATGCATTAAAAGCCATTGCAGTGCAATTTACCACTTGATCACTGCCCATTCAGTCAGAGAAAGTAAACTGCCCTTTCATCAAAGTAAACTTTAAATACGTTTTCTTTTCAGTCTCTCTCTCCCTGCTTTTACTTAGCATTCTGATTTGATTATGATTTCTCTTGCATGTATTTCTCCTGAACAGACTACCTCCTTGTCCTTTACATGTTTTTTCATGCAGTAATCACTTTCACACCATGGGTAAAACAGCCTTTCACTCTGCAGCTAGTTTGCAAATGGTTCAACTGCTGCCACCTGCCTCTTCCTCATCAGGACCGGGAAAAACTGATAATAGGGACAAAATGATAAGTTTGCAGGTTTGGGAAATGAAAGCCAAGCTCTCTTCAACTTCGTTGGATGCTTGGGAATATAAACAGTAGAAAGACTGGATCATAATTTACCTTTGGGTATTAAGCATGCCATTAAAACTATCCTGATTGGATGTAGATCCTGAAGCTTTCTGTATTGAAGGATTTCAGCTGGAGGGTTGCTGTCCTATGATCACAAGTCCTGCTTTTGCCCTGAGTGGGCAGGGTGTTGTTTGTAAATATGTATTTCCAAGGTAGCCTCCACAAGTATTCCTGAAATTATTGTCTGTTCAATTGATTCCCAGATAACATGATTTAGCAGTGGTGAGATTCAAAAGTTTTTACTACTGGTTCTGTGGGCGTGGCTTGGTGGACATGGCATGGCTTGGTGGGTGTGGCTTGGTGGGCATGGCATGGCTTGGTGGGTGTGGCTTGGTGGGCATGGCATGGCTTGGTGGGTGTGGCTTGATGGGCATGGCATGGCTTGGTGGGTGTGGGTTGGTGGGCATGGCATGGCTTGATGGGTGTGGCTTGGTGGGCATGGCATGGCTTGGTGGGTGTGGCTTGGTGGGCATGGCATGGCTTGGTGAGTGTGGCTTGGTGGGCATGGCATGGTTGGTGGGTGTTGCTTGGTGGGCATGGCATGGCTTGGTGGGTGTGGCTTGATGGGCATGGCATGGCTTGGTGTGTGTGGGTTGGTGGGCATGGCATGGCTTGATGGGTGTGGCTTGGTGGGCATGGCATGGCTTGGTGGGTGTGGCTTGGTGGGCATGGCATGGCTTAGTGGGTGTGGCTTGGTGGGCATGGCAGGGGAAGGATACTGTAAAATCTCCATTCCCTCCCTACTCCAGGGGAAGGGTACTGAAAAATCCCCATTTCCTCCTGATCAGCTGGGACTCGGGAGACAGAGAATAGATGGGGGTGGGACCAATCAGAGGTGGTATTTACTGGTTCTCCGAACTACTCAAAATATCCGCTACCGGTTCTCCAGAACGGGTCAGAACCTACTAAATACCACTTGTGATGATTAGGCAGAAAACAGAATGGAGCAGTTTTACTAATGGATTCTGCCTGTTCTTGTATTTTCAATAAGTTGGTAACAAATATTTTAGAGAAATGCAGTCCTTATTGAAATGTTACCATACTAGATTTGGTATAAATATATATATATATATAAAAACATTTCCAATTCCTTTGCTGCAAATATTTTATCTGAGGTGCTCAATAGTCCATACTGTACTTCACTAATTGATTTTGTCATCTAAACCAACAATCAATTGATTTTGATTATTGATTTAGATGACATGCTCTGACAAAGAGGTAATTTGAGATGCAAAGGACAAATATTAACCTCAATTTATTGCGAAATTAGTACAAAAATGGGCGATTAAAGACAAAACTGTAACCTCTGCGCTCTACATCATTATATACTGCTACCCATTAATTTACAGAAGAAATTCACATTTATAGGCTTCTTAGATCCTTAAAACAAGCTCTGGAACGAGCTCCCTGTTGAGATCCGGATCCTTACTACCCTCCCGGCCTTCTGCAAAGCCACCAAGTCCTGGCTGTTCCAGCAGGCTGGGGGGAGCTGAGAAGCATCTACCTCCATGGAAATTGTGAATGTTGGTTTTGTTTTTAATATGTTGTCTTTGTCTCGTTTCCCCCTTTCCCTTGTCTTTTGTGAGCCGCCCGGAGTCCTCCGGGAGTGGGCGGCATACAAGACAAATAAATAAATAAATAAATAAATAAATAAATAAATAAATAAATAAATAAATAAATAAATAAATAAATAAATAAATAAATAAATAAATATATATACAGTTAAATACCCCTCTTCACTGTCCATATCCTCCACAGATGGAAATATTATCTAATTGTTGCTTTCAGCCAAATTTGTTCCCATCCTAACATAAATTTCCAAAAAATCCTCCTTTGTTTTCAAGATGATTGAAAATGCATTGCTTGCTGCACCATATGAAATAGTAGGAAGTATTTGGCAACAGTGCTTCAACAGAGCAATCATCTGCATATGTTTATTTACTGGCAGCAAATATACACTTGATTCACTAGAACCGAGCATCTTGTTATTATTCATAAGATTGCAGTATTTCCATTATGTATGTTCAGTTATGTATGCACAAAGATATGATCTATTCCCAGCTCAGGGAAGATATCAATTGGGTGGATAATTTTTGAAAGCTGCTTGGATCATACCACAAGCTTCACCTTTACTTTCAAAGAGGGGTGGGACCCTGCCAGTTTAACAACTGGTTTGCTGAGGGTGCTTCGCTTCCACACACTTCAGGATCAGTGGTGGGATTCAAATAATTTAACAACTGGTTCTCTGCCCTAATGACTAGCTGGGTAGGTGGGGCTCAGTAGTCATGTGACTGGGTGGGCATGGTCAACTAAATGTCACTCACACCGATGGACGCTTCTTATTAGCTGTTACAATGTAATAAGGGTTAACCAGAGAGGCAGTTTCTGTAAGCAGGACAACAAAGATGAGGCTAGAAACAACACCAGAATGTTTCCTTCCTGCCTTCCTTACAGGATTAGTCCTGTAAAATGGAAAAAAACAAAAGGAGATTTCTTCCAACAATCGGTTCTCCAAACTGCTTAGAAAGCTACCAACCGGTTCTCCTGAATAGGTGCGAACTGCCTGAATCCCACCACTGCTCAGGATGCATGCTGCGCTTGTGTAGAGCCGAGGTGGCACAGTGGTTAGAGTGCAGTACTTCAGGCCACTTCAGCTGACTGCTATCTGCAGTTCAGCGGTTCAAATCTCACCGGCTCAAGGTTGACTCAGCCTTCCATCCTTCCGAGGTGGGTTAAATGAGGACCTAGACTGTGGGGGCAATATGCTGACTCTGTAAACCACTTAGAGAGGGCTGAAAGCCCTATGAAGCGGTATATAAGTCTAACTGCTATTGCTATTGTGTGTGCTCTTTAGAGAATATTTGCCTTGTGGATTGCTGCTTGAGAAGGAAAAATGGTGAGGTGCGGCAATCCATTCTGCCACACAACTCAGCTGAGAAGATAAAGATAGGTAAAGCACAGGGGCGGGCAGGGGAGGCCCACTTGCTCGTGGGAGCGAACCGGTCCATTCCCAGCTGATCTTCGGAGCTACAGGTTCACCCGAACTGGTCCAAATGATAGAATCCCATCCTGCTTACATATCCTGAAAGGAAAAAAAGATTAAGAACCAATTTGGTGAAGCCATTAAGGAGATGGACCTGAAACCAGGAAACCTTAAGTCCTTCCCTTAGACGTTGAAACTGGCTGGGTGATATTGGGCCAGGCACTCTTTTCTCAAATGGGTGTCAAACTCACAACAACACATTGTTGACACATGACGTATCACAACTGTTTCCCCCCCTTCGCTAAACCGGGGGTGGGCATGACCAGCGCGTGACGCATCTGTGAGTTTGACACCCCTGAAAAGAGGAAACCAGAGCACTATTTACATGGCCATTGCACTGGCTGCCCATTGGTCTCCGGACATGCTTCAAGGTGCTAGTCGTTACTTTTAAAGCCCTACATGGTATCGGACCTGGGTACTTGAGAGACCGCCTCCTGCCAGTTTCCTCCTAAAGACCTATCAGATCCCACAGACTAGGCCTCCTCCGAATTCCATTTGCCAGCCAATGTCGGCTGGCGACTCCTCGGGGGTGGTCCTTCTCTGTGGCTGCTCCGCCCTCTGGAACGATCTCCCCGTGGAGATCCGGACCCTTACTACCCTTTCGGCCTTCCGCAAAGCGGTTAAGACCTGGCTGTTCTGGCAGGCCTGGGGCTGTTGAACTATCCAGCCCCATTCGAGGTTACGGCTGTTGCAGAATTTTAAATTGTTGTTTTCATTTTATTTTTTGTATCCCCTCCCTTTTTTTATTGTGAGCCGCCCTGAGTCTCTCGGGAATAGGGCGGCATACAAACTCAATAAAACTAAACTAAACTTTGTACTTTGTACTTTAGAGTTGTACAAATGAAGGCAGGAGATAAATCTAAGGAAAAACACAAGAGTATATCAAACTTCAAAATGGGGTTTCATTTGACAAAGCTTCATGAAAAGCTTTCTTTCAAAGTTACTCTCCCAAGTAATTTAATGCCCTTCCCTTTCTCTTCTAAGTAAAGCAAAAGGAGGGACGGAGTGTCATTGGAGCCATGGAAGATAGATTAAAAAATCAATCAGGCTGAAGTACCTGGTTTTTTTCCCCCTAAGCTTTCTCAACCCATAATGTAGTTGTAGAAGTACAACTGTCATTTGTAAAGGAAAGCAAATGATAAAATATTACATTCTCCTCTGCTTTCTGTATTTTCATGATGAAGACTTCATTTTATCTTTAATATAAAGAATTATTTTTGTTTACATTGCCAAAGTTGGTGGAAGTCTCAATTTTTAATTGGACCATTGCCCAATTAAACTACTCCTACGTCATAAATTCCAGACTCTTATCTTTCAAGGAAACTTTACCTTCAGATGAAGACATGTTCTATTTAAAATAGCATACTGTGTATGGCCACCTTACTTCTGTGGTTCTTATAAAACATATTGATCCAGAGGTTCAATATGCTTTATTCAGGTTTGGCCGGTTCAGACGAACCAGTAGTCGCGGCGGCGGGAGGCTCCGCCCACCCACCCAGATGCTTCTGCGTAAACTGGTTAGGAACCTACCACTGTGTTGATCCCAATGGCCCTTGAAAAGTCAAGGGTACATAACGAAGCAATTCAGAATAAGTAATTGGGAGGATTGGGGAGGAAATATAGCCCTCTTTGAACTGTGGGCTAAGAACTCAAGCAAATATAGTCTATCAAAACTTTGGATACTCTACAAGCCCAACATTAGAATCAGAAACTGGATTACCCTGTTCTTTTCCATCTTCTATTTTAACCTGCAATTTCATCTTTCCGAAAATATTAAGAACATGACATTTTCAGAAATCCACAAAGCTCTTTGCTTAGCTTGAGTAATATTCACACTTATTTGTCTTTTATATATTTCATATATGTTTAATTTACATGTTTATTTTGACGTACCCCTCATTTCTATGTTGAACACTCATTGAATGCGGCATTTATTTTGCTGCGACAATTTTTTTAAAACACACAACATGGAGAAGCAGGTTTGGGGATGTGGGCAGAAGGAAAAGACTGAAGATTTCTTCCCCTTATTAGCCAAAATGTGGTTTTCTATCTTTTTTTTTTTTAGAAGAATTTTGGAAGGTGTTATTTTTCGGGTTGGGAAATAAAAATAATAAATATTTGTTTATGATTCTCAAGGGCTCTAATTTTCTGTGAAGCAACTGCATATGTAATGTAGGAGGGGAAAATATAAAATAAAACAGTGGCTAGCTTTTGCCTGTTTCATGGAAAGCAATGAAAGATCTGCAGAGGGTCTCTGGGAAATCATGCCTTATTGGAACGCCGGTAGGTGGCACCAAATAGTCACTTAAAGCTATTCAGATTTTCACACTTAAAATCCCTAAAACGTAATTAACAATCATGTGGTTATTTCTCCACCTCCCCATCTCCCACCAGCATGTTTTAGGCTCTGAAACAGAACTTTTCTTTGTGAGAGATAGAAAAAAAAAAGAGTTGACTTAAGTCTGCAATCTTATATAAGCGAGGCAACAGAAAACTGTTATCAGTTCAAATGATTTGTTGTTAAAGGCAAATGATTCTGAAAATGAAAGGAAGCTGTAAGAAGGATTTGTGTGTGTCTGTGTGTCTGCCTGTGTGTAGTATTTCCAATATTACATTTGAAAGAAACCTTCCCGTTGCTTAAATAGACAATCTTTCCTGTGTCTATGCCCAAGCAAACTTTTGCCAAAGGGTGTGAGACTAGTTGTGATATCATAGATTAGCAATAGCAATAGCAGTTAGACTTATATACCACTTCATAGGGCTTTCAGCCCTCTCTAAGCGGTTTACAGAGTCAGCATATTGCCCCCAACAACAATCTGGGTCCTCATTTTACCCACCTCGGAAGGATGGAAGGCTGAGTCAACCCTGAGCCGATGAGATTTGAACAGCCGAACTGCAGAACTGCAGTCAGCTGAAGTAGCCTGCAGTGCTGCATTTAACCACTACGCCACCTCGGCTCTTTTAATGGGGCTAGGATAAAATCATTAAGAATCAGGCTTCTTTGGCTCCCTCCCCCCAAAAAAGAAGATTTGCCAGTCTTCAATAAACCAATCTCTGTACTTTGGGACACGGTAGCTCAGTAGCTAAGATGCCAAGCTTGTCAATCAGCAAGGTCGGCAGTTCGGCGGTTTGAATCCCTAGCTCCGCATAACGGAGTGAGTTCCCATTACTTGTCCCAGCTTCTACCAACCTAGCAGTTCGAAAGCATGTACAAAAAAAAATGCAAGTACAAAAACAGGAACCACCTTTGGTGGGAAGGTAACAGCGTTCCATGCACCTTCGGCATTTATCATGCTGGCCACATGACCTCGGAGACATCTTCAGACAGCGCTGGCTCTTCGGCTTTGAAACAGAGATGAGCACTGCACCCTAGAGTTGGGAACGACTAGCACATATGTGTGAGGGGAACTTTTACCATATACTCTGGTATTCACCATCAAAGCTGACAACAGCCAGAGCATAGAACAGTTCAAGGAAGTAGTGCAAGATTGGAAGATGTGGAGAGACCTTGCCAGAGTTAGGTTTCTGCCAGTTCGCCCTGGATCGGGTTAACTGGGAGTGGCGGCGGCATGCGCAGAAGTGTCACGCGAGTGTGAGCGCATGTGTGCACAAGCGAACCGGTAGTAAATTAGTAAAAACAGCCGAGGTGGCGCAGTGGTTAGGGTGCAGTACTGCAGGGCACTTCAGCTGACTGTTATCTGCAGTTCGGCGGTTCTAATCTCACCGGCTCAAGGTTGACTCAGCCTTCCATCCTTCCAAGGTGTGTGAAATGAGGACCCAGACTGTGGGGGCGATATGCTGACTCGATAAACCGCTTAGAGAGGGCTGAAAGCCCTATGAAGCGGTATATAAGTCTAACTGCTATTGCTATTGCTATTGCTAAATTAAATTGAAACCAACCACTGGACCTGGCCCATAGAATCACCAAGAGTCAGACACGACTCAATGGATAAGCTCCTCCTCCTCCTCCTCCTCTTCCTCCTCCTCCTCCTCCTTTGGTGTTAGTAATGCAATAAGTTAAGTATTAGGCTGAGGAAGGGGAGTGAGTCAGGAGATAAGGGAAGTGCATAGATAGAAGACGACGTGAAAATTCTGCTTGATCTTTGTAGAATACAAAATATCACATTGCTGTCCATCCTTTAGGGGTTTCACTCTGCAGAGCAAAAAAATATATTTTTATGACAAGGAAGTTGCAGAAAGAAATGTTTGGGAAGGAGCTGTTCAGTATTGGGATTCAAATAACGTAACAACCGATTCTCTGCCATAATGACCAGCTTGATAGGCATAGCTCGATGGTCATGTGACAATGTGATCGTGGCAACTCACGTCGATGGGCGCTTCACCTTAGCTGTTACAATGTAATAAGGGTTAACCGGAGAGGTTGTTTCCATAAGCAGGGCAACAAAGATCAGGCTAGAAACAACACCAGAATGTTTCTTCCCTGCCTTCCTTACAGGATTAGCCCTGTAAAGTGGGAAAAAAATAAAATAAGATTTCTTCCAACAATCGGTTCTCTGAACTACTTAGAAAGTTAACAACTGGTTCTCCTGAATAGGTGCAAACTGGCTGAATCCCACAACTGAAGCTGTTATAATACTTCTGTAGCTTTTTTCCCTCACAATAAAAGGTTTGGAGAACATCAACTATTTGCTGATAGTGCCCCAATCAGCTTTTCCTTAAAGTTTCTGTCCGTGATGATTCATGGTTTCATTGTTGTTGCACCCTAAATAATCTTACTGAAATACCAGTTTAATTAAGATCACAATCTCTGGATAGGTTTCCTGGAAAAATACATATGAGAAAAATTAAAAATAAAATAGAAGCCAACACCAATAGCAGGAAATAATATATTTATCCTTATCCTTGCTAACAGGAGTGACAGGACCTGTAAAGGATCTATATACATCACATGGAGGTAGTGACAGATTTTATTTTCCTGAGCTCCAAGATCACCGCAGATGGGGACTGCAGCCAATAAATTGTTCCTGGGGAGGAAAGCTATAGCAAATCTAGACAGCATACTAAAAAGTCACCCTACTAACAAAAGTGTGTCTAGTCAAGGCTATGGGTTTCCCAGTTACAACATATGACTATGAAAGTTGGACCATAAGAAAGGCTGAGCACCAAAGAATTGAGGCCTTTGAACTATGGTGCTGGAGAAGACTCCTGCGAGTCCCTTGGACTGCAAGACGATCAAACCGGTCAGTCCTAAAAGAGATCAACCCTGACTGCTCTTTAGAAGGCGAGATCCTGAAGATGAAGCTTTGGTGGCCACCTAATGAGAAGGAAGGACTCACTGGAAAAGATTGAGGGCAAAAGAAGAAGGGGGCTCCAGAGAATGAGGTGGCTGGATGGAGTTACGGAAGCAGTAGGCGTGAGCTTAAATGGACTCTGGGGGATGGTAGAGAACAGGAAGGCCTGGAGGAATGTTGTCCATGGGGTCGCAATGGGTCGGACATGACTTCTCAACTAACAACAACAATTGAACAGAGTATAGAAACATTGATTTTGGAGATTTGTTATTGTGCATGAGAAAAAATAATATGGAGTAAGCATATTACTCCTGAAGAGTATAGGAGGGCTGAAGATCTCTTTCCTGTATCAAAGAATATTCACATTGCAATTATAACCACAGCCCGTGATTTAATTAATATGTGTACACCAAAGAGGAATATATACAGCTTTTTGTACAAGGACTCTACAAACCAAGTTTGTTTTACAGTTGCTAAAAAAAAACGTTGCTCAGCCAGGCCAATTGGAAATTACACTAGAATCAGGGTGTCAACCTTGGAAGCTTTAAAACTTGTGGACTTTAACTCCCAGAATCCCCCAGCCAGCATGCGGAGGAAGCTTGCTTATCATAACTGGCTTGCCAGCCTTACTGTTGACATTAATGGGACTGCTTGTCAGGAAGCTGATTTCAAGGGCTGTGACCTTTTCAATACAAATGAAGAGGCTTCCTTCAATATGCCCAGCCATCTAAAAAAAAAGGAGGACATTATAGCAGATTGCCTGTTTCCTTCCCTCCTGGGAAGCTGCCAACTCTGCTGGTTTTATGACACAGATGACTTTGTAAATGGCATTTAATGGTGTATCAACATCTTGCATTTCCCCAACAGCAGCTTCTGCTATTATTAAGCTTTTTGCCATTTATCTTGGTTAATTCCTTTTTTTTCCTTTTTCATTTATCTCCACAATTCATGTGTATATTTGAAATTGCTGAACATCTAAAGGAGAATGATAGTATAGGATAAAAGGGTACAATATTGAGCTTCACTGGATCACTTTGATTTGCTGTTTCTTCACTCTCCTCATCTGATCACAGCTATTCTGCTCTCTAATTTATTTATTTATCTTTTAGCAACATCTTTATACCAGCCCAGTCACATGACTTTGCAGTGAACAGAAGAATCTCTAAATGAGGGGTATTAAAATTAGTTTGATAGAGTGCTTGCTTCGGCAGGCACTATATACTAAAATTGGAATGATACAGAGAAGATTAGCATGGCCCCTGCACAAGGATGACGCGCAAATTCGTGAAGCGTTCCATATTTTTTTGCCTACTATTCAAGAATGGACATTAAAAGTAACAAAATAACTGGCTAAAATATCAGCATATCTCAAGGACCATTCCAATGAGAGATAGAAACTGGAGTGGAGAAGATGGATTGACTATACTCAAAATAAATATGGGACTAAGAAATTCCAGAGAGTTTATGACTGAAGAAACAAGGAATGATATAATCTGTTTAGAGTTAGCCTAGCAAAGAGGAGTTAAAGCTCAAATGATAGAGGATATTAACTTTTTACTTTTAAGCTTATTTTAGAATATTTTTGTTAAAGATTTATACCCTGTATTGGTTCTGGGAAGTCGGGGGGGGGGGGGGGAAGGTTGGGAAGGGTGGGGTTTGGGTGGGGAGGGGAGGGGAGGGGAGGGGGAGGGAAGTAAGGACCCGGATTGTTGTTGGGGGCAATATGCTGACTCTGTAAACCGCTTAGAGAGGGCTGAAAGCCCTATGAAGCGGTATATAAGTCTAACTGCTATTGCTATTAAAAAAAAAAAAGTAAACATTTGTAAAAGTTTTTTTTTCCAAAATTTTCAATAAAAAAAAAATTAGTTTGATAGAACTAAACCACAAAATATTTCCCTCCTTAAAATGTTATCAGCAGTAGTGCCATATGTCTGAATCACTTGGATCTGTTTGCCAATTGTTGTTTCAGCTGCAGCTTATTTGCTAGTGAGATTTTTGTATTTTGTTCCTCTTTAAAGTGAATCTTAGTAGCCTTGTTTTTCTCCAGCCCAGAATGTGTAACACGCCATGACACTAATCCAACATGTTTGCTAAGGTACTAGGTACTAATCAAGTACTAAGGTCTTCCTTGGTTCAAACTCTGATTGGTTGTAGATTTGTGTGTGTGTTTGTATCAGGGGTGGGTTCTAGCCGGCGTTACTGTTGGTTCACTTGTGCGCAAGCTTTGTGGGTGCGCGCTGGATGTGTGCCCGCGTGCGCATGCGCAGTTCAATGGAAATTGTTTTGTGCATGTGAAGAACTCCTAAAAAAGATGGTGGCGACTGGGGAACTGGTTCAGGAACATGACCAGCCTGGGTCACTGCCAGTTCTGCGACCCAGGCCAGCATACTACTACCGATTTGGCCGAACCGGTTCAAACCGGTAGGAACCCACCCCTGGTTTGTATGTCATCTTACAAACCTGCTTCAATTGCATTGAAAAAGTTCATTTTAGCCCTTTCATTAGGAGTTCCTGAAGGAAAATTCATTCAAAATTTGAATTTTGAATCCTACAAGGACCACTCACGTCAATTCATCTGCTACTTGTTAATTGTTTCTTTGTTATTTATGTCTGAGCATTAATTTTTCCTTTAGCTAGTTGACCTGCATTCAACAGCTCTGCTAAGTATCATATATTAATGAACAATGAAACATTATGAGAAATAAACAAAAGATGTAATGTGTGGGGACTGAAGAACACAGTAAAAGATATGAGAACAGCTAAATTTTGCTGTATTACACCTGTAAAACGGAAGAAGGAATGGAGGTCTATATGACTGACAGGAAAAAAAAAGGAGAGATGAAGGTAGGCAAGAAGGAAGGAAAGAAGGAAGTAAGAAGGTGAAAGCAAATTCCTGTCTCTGGATTTTTGTTTGCTGCTTCTACAGATGTGTGCGTGCTTGCATTGGGTTAGTTGTAAATTGCTATTTCTTGTTTTTTTGCCTCTGCAGCTCCTGCTTCTGCCTCCAATTCTGCTTCTCGTGGTTCCACATTTATCTATTTTTTGTAAACAGAGAAAGAATCAGAGAAAAAGTCATAACAAGTCAGAAAAATAGTCAGAAAAACTGGGATATAATGCCCGATGACTTTATACATGGAATGGAATAAAGAATTCTACGTTACATACAAAAATCAATTCTTGGTGATTGAAACAGGCAAATGTTTGGAAACAATAAAAATATAAGAAAACGCCTAGCTAGACCTCTTGTTCCATACAGCGACATTTGTTTAGAATATCTCTGTAAATCACATGACATTTAAGCAACAGCATCTTTCCAACAACTAATAATCAAATGACATTCTAATTTTGAACTTACACAGAACTGAATACACCCCCTCACATTTTGTACATATTTAAGTACATCTTTTCACGTGACAACACTGAAGAAATACACTTTACACAATGTAAAGTAGTGAGTATACATCTTATATAACAGTATAAATGTGCTGTCCACTCAAAATAATGCAGCACACAGCCATTAATGTCTAAACTGCTGGTTTACAAAATGTGAGGGAGTGTACTATCTCTAAGTTTTTGCCATTTCTTCAATTCTATAGTATACCCACATTTTTTTACCCATGTTATCATTGTTTCTTTCACTTGTTCATCTTCCACTTTAAGGCTTAATAAATAAGCTATATATTTTCTTTACTAACTTTTCATTCACACCTAATAGTATCTGATCAAATATTGTTGGCTCTTTATGGAAATCATATTCTGTATCTTTACATCTTTTACATATCTGGAGTGAATTTGCAAGTGTTTGCACCATGCGAGTTCCACCCCTTGATTTTGCAATTCCTGTTTAGCTTTAAGTTCCCCTTTCTCATTTAAAATATCTTTATACATTACAATTTTCCCCAGGTTTACAACATTTGAATGTATCAGTGCTTCCGCTGCTGAAAGCCAGACTGTTATTTTCATATAATTTTTTGCTTTACCTTTTTCTCATACTAGAAATAGAGCGTGCCTTACATAATGTCTTTGAAAGTATCTACGCATTTTATTTTTGGCATACCATAGAAAGGCATGCCATCCCAGCTGGAGATCACGTCCCTCCAGCAATAGCAATCTTCTGTATCTAAGATGTATCCATTCCTTCACCCAAGTTAGCAGCTAGACTTATATACCGCTTCATAGGGCTTTCAGCCCTCTCTAAGCGGTTTACAGAGTCAGCATATCGCCCCCAACAACAATCCGGGTCCTCATTTTACCCACCTCGGAAGGATGGAAGGCTGAGTCAACCCTGAGCCGGTGAGATTTGAACAGCCGAACTGCAGAACTGCAGTCAGCTGAAGTAGTCAAGGCTGTTCTTCATATGTTTTAATCTTCAGGCCTTTAATCATCTTAGTTGCTCTTTCCAAAGTTTCAATAATGTGGTGACTAAAACTGGATGCAGTATTCCAGATCTGGTCTTACTAAAGTTTTATAAAGCGTTATTAATACTTCATGTAATCCTGCATCTATTCCTCTTCTGTTCCCTCATCTGAGTCATTTATGAAGATATTAAACAGTATTGGGTCTAAGACAGAACCTGCTTACTTCCATCCATGTAGATGTAGTAAGAATACAATTATGATTGTAGTGACAGATTATTGTTGGTTGTGTTCCAGGGACGTGCAGCCAGGGGAGGCAGGGGAGGCAGAGCCTCACCACTGTCATCATGAAAGGGAAAAAAAATGTAAAAGGAAAAAGGCAAGAGCTGAGGTCAGGCTGAGCTAGTTGCTGCCAGAGTCACAGTGGATGACTCTGCTTAGTGCTTAACTGTTTAAAAAAGCCTCTAAAAATTACAGGAGGAGGCGGGAGAACGATGTGCCTCGTCTAGTCTGACTTTATGATCACTCGAGCAGAGTTAAGCAAGGGTTAAAAGCCAAAAATTCCTTATGTACATGAGGCACGTCGTTCTCCTGCCTCCTGTAGAGGGCATTTTTAAGAGGCTTTTTTAAACAGTTAAGCAGAGTCATCCATGGTGACTCTGGCAGCAACTAGCTCAACCTGACCTCAGCTCTTGCCTTTTTCCTTTTACATTTTTTTTTCTTTTCATGATGGCAGGCAAGAGCAGAGTTGAAATCCTCTCTGAAACAGCTGGAAAAGGTACGTGTGGGTTGAAGGGAGGGGGAGGAATTCAAACTTCATCCTCAAGTGTAGATCCCTCCCCAAGTGTAGTTTGATTGCATGCAGAGGTACGTTGCTTTTACACACACACACACACACACACACCTGGATAAAAGTATATAAGCCCAGCTTCACTGATTACAAGTTTGAAAAGGCAACATGGCTCCACCTGCAATCCAAGGCTCGGATCGGAAGGCAGCAGGGGAATGGGTGGGTGGGTGGGGTATGGCAGAGGAGCTGCTTTCAAGCCATTGGACAATATATCCAATCCAACTTCTGTGTTTGTGTTTGTTTGAGATTGAGTGAGTGAGAGAGGGATCCAACTTCTCTGTGTGCGTGTGTCTGTTTGAGAGAGGGGGAAGGGAGGGAGAGAGGGAGGAAGGAGGGGGAGGGAGAAGAAAAAAGAATGAACGAAAACTTATTTCGCAAAGGAGAAAAAATGCTGTCGCTTTAAATCGGAACTGAGCATGCCTGGCTGTGGAATTCTGGGAGTTGAAGTCCACAAGTCTAAAAAATTTGAAACCCGTGTCAGTGCCTCAGCAGCCATAAACCTCACCGCATGTCACTGGTGTGTTCACACATTATAGTAAGCCATAGTATGTTGAGAATAGCATGAGGTTTGAATTGCAACACTATAGTTTGCAAACTATAATTTTAATTTAACAAACAATACAGATAGTCCTCAACTTGCAACCAAAATTTATGTTGTTAAGTGAGAAATTTGTTAAGTGAGTTTTGCCCCATGTTACGACTTTTCTCGCACAATTTGTTAAGTGAATCACTGCAGTTCTTAAATTAGTAACACCAGTTGTTAAGTGAATCCGATTTCCCCATTGACTTTGCTTGTTCAGAAGGTTGCAAAAGGGGATCACACGACCCCCGGGACATTGCAAATGTCATAAATCTGAGTCAGTTATCGTGCATCCAAATGCAAATCACGTGACTGTGGGGATTCTGTAATGGTCATAAGTGGAAAAAATGGTCATAAGACGCTTTTTCTAGTGCCATCGTAACTTCGAACGATTACTAAATGAACTGTTGTAAATCGAGGACTCTCTTGTACATGTGACAGATGTGAATTTAGCCACAGTTTCCTTCTCAGAAATATATTCATTCTTAGCCAGTAATTCTAGAACAGTTGGTGCCTAAGGGACACAGAGGCTTTATTTACGCAGCAACATAAGTGATGGGGGCATATTTAGCCGGCTAGTTTACAATCTGTCCATGAAATTGCACATTACCCATTACGTTCAGGGTTGAAATGACCCTTAAACTTCATATGGCAAGAGATGCTGTCAAGACTTCAGTGCCAGAGCAGCCTCTGTAAAGGCATGAAATAGGAATGTAAAAGAAAAAGCTGTTCATTGTGTGTAGTATCTGCAGTTCTTGGACAAGAGAAATCATCTGTTTCTGTAGAACAGGGGTGTCAAACTCGATTTCACTGAGGGCCGCATCAGGGTTGTGTTTAACCTCGGAGGACAGTGTGTTGTTTCTGGCCATGGTGGGCGTAGGTGTGGTGGGGGGTAGCCAGCTCGACATCACTTGTGTTGGGGGCACCTGTACTGGCCAAGTGCTAAGGTAGGATTTCCCTGAGACCTTCCCTCACTCTCATTATAATCCCTTCCCTCCCTCCCTCCTTCCTTCCTTCCTTCCTTCACTCCAGGGGAATGATATTGCAAAATCTCCATTCCCACCCCACTCCAGGGGAAGGATACTGCAAAATCTCCATTCCCACCCCACTCCAGGGGAAGGATACTGCAAAATCTCCATTCCCACTCCACTCCAGGGCAAAGATGCGGCTCATGGGCCTTGAATTAGCCACCCCCTCTTTATTTCAGATTGCATTCATGAGGCTCAGAAATTTAATTGCAATATTGCTTTTGCATAATTTTATTTCTTCCAAAGTGGGGAGAAGGTTGATCTTTCACAGTGCTGCAGTAGCATAAGCTGTGCATTAGACTTCAAATCCAGCCTAAATTGAATTGTGCAGATTCAGTGACTAAGAACCCATATGATTAATTACCTGCAAATATAACATTTCTCAGAAATTAAAAGCAGGGTTACTGCAAACTGAAGAACTCTAAAGCTATGTGTGCCTTCTAAAGAATACAGGCATTCAGTTTCAAAAAAAAACCATAGCATATATTATGCTCAGCCTTTGTTATATAGCCAAGATGTTAGATGCTTATGGAAGTAATCCTTGATTTACAACCACTCATTTAGCGACTGCTTTGAAGTTGCAACACCACTGAAAAAAAATAACATGACCATTTTTCACACATATGACTGTTGTAGCATCTCCCTAGTCACGTGATCAAAATTTGGATGCTTGGCAATTAAGCATGCATTTATTACCATTGCACTGTCCTGGGGTCAGGTGATCACCTTTGGTGACCTTCTGACCACTGGAGATGCAGTGGCTCAGTGGGTTAATTGACGCTGGCTGTGGCGGTTTGAACCTAGGCCCTGTGTGGCAGGGTGGGTTTCTGTCACTTCAACTTCCACCATCTAATAATTTGAAAGCATGTTCCATGCAAGCACCGTGTTTCCCTGAAAATACAACCTACCATGAAAGTAAGTCCTAGCTTGATTTTTACACATGCACCGAAGATAAGCCAGTGGTGGGATTCAGCTGGTTCGCACCTATTCGGGAGAACTCAGTTGGTAACTTTCTAAACAGTTTGGAGGACAGTTGTTGGAAGAAATCTCCTTTGTTTTTTCCCACTTTCCAGGGCTAATCCTGTAAGGAAGGCAGGAAGGAAACATTCTGGTGTTGTTTCTAGCCTGATCTTTATTGCCCTGCTTACAAGAAAACTGCCTCTCCGGTTAACCCTGATTACATTTGTAACAGCTAAGGCGAGAGCGGCCCATCGACGAGTG